>NC_091173.1:8155079-8251260 GCF_040958095.1 Procambarus clarkii
TATATATATATATATGTCGTACCTAGTAGCCAGAACGCACTTCTCAGCCTACTATGCAAGGCCAGATTTGCCTAATAAGCCAACTTTTCATGAATTAATCGTTTTTCGACGACCTAACCTACCTAACCTAACCTAACCTAACTTTTTCGGCTACCTAACCAAACCTAACCTATAAAGATAGGTTAGGTTAGGTTAGGTAGGGTTGGTTAGGTTCGGTCATATATCTACGTTAATTTTAACTCCAATAAAAAAAAATTTACCTCATACATAATAAATTGGGTAGCTTTATCATTTCATAAGAAAAAAATTAGAGAAAACATATTAATTCAGGAAAACCAGGCTTATTAGGCAAATCGGGCCTTGCATAGTAGTCCAAAATGTGCGTTCTGGCTACTAGGTACGACATATATATATATATATATATATATATATATATATATATATATATATATATATATATATATATATATATATATATATATATATATATATATATGTGAGAAAGCTGCATGAACGCGCAAGCCATATATCACTAAAAACTCTTTGACCCGGCCAGGATTCTCCGTCCAGGATCACCCCTAAACGTACACAGTACCGTGACCACCGCACCAATGATCGTCTAGACGATCATTGGTGCGGTGGTCACTGTACTGTGTACGTTTAGGGGTGATCCTGGACGGCATAGGTTCGAATCCTGGCCTGATCAAAGAGTTCTTAGTGATATATATATATATATATATATATATATATATATATATATATATATATATATATATATATATATATATATATATATATATATATATTTGGCTGTTGATTGCTGGTGTTGACTTCTTGATGTGTAGTGCCTCGCAAACGTCAAGCCGCCTGCTATCGCTGTATCTATCGATGATTTCTGTGTTGTTTACTAGGATTTCTCTGGCGATGGTTTGGTTGTGGGAAGAGATTATATGTTCCTTAATGGAGCCCTGTTGCTTATGCATCGTTAAACGCCTAGAAAGAGATGTTGTTGTCTTGCCTATATACTGTTTTTTTTGGAGCTTACAGTCCCCAAGTGGGCATTTGAAGGCATAGACGACGTTAGTCTCTTTTAAAGCGTTCTGTTTTGTGTCTGGAGAGTTTCTCATGAGTAGGCTGGCCGTTTTTCTGGTTTTATAGTAAATCGTCAGTTGTATCCTCTGATTTTTGTCTGTAGGGATAACGTTTCTATTAACAATATCTTTCAGGACCCTTTCCTCCGTTTTATGAGCTGTGGAAAAGAAGTTCCTGTAAAATAGTCTAATAGGGGGTATAGGTGTTGTGTTAGTTGTCTCTTCAGAGGTTGCATGGCTTTTCACTTTCCTTCTTATGATGTCTTCGATGAAACCATTGGAGAAGCCGTTATTGACTAGGACCTGCCTTACCCTACAGAGTTCTTCATATATATATATATATATATATATATATATATATATATATATATATATATATATATATATATATATATATATATATATATATATATAGATAGATTTTGGTAGCAGTCTTTCCTGTAGACATATATTATTAAATATGACCGAAAAAGTAAGATTAATAATTCTAACACGAATTTTCTCAATGTTTCTTCTATTCCTTTTCACTGTTGATGGTAACTGAAAAATCAATTCTCCAAAATTCATTTTTATTTCTAGTCTGACGCGACACTTGAACGCGTTTCGTAAAACTTATTACATTTTCAAAGACTTTAGTTTACACACACACAACTATAACTGAACAGAGTTTAAAACAGCTTCGATTTTTTATACCTGCATTTGGGTGAGGTGATATGTTAAAACGGTTTTGGAAGAGGTGAAAACAAATTTTCAACACAAGACAGAACACGAAACAATGGGTATAATATTTTGTAAGTTAAAGGGAAGAATGGAAGTAACTGCAAAGGGCCTATTGGCCCATATTTCTTGATGCTTCTATATTGGTGCGGAGTCTTGAAGTGGGTAGAATATAGTTGTGCATTAATTGGCTGTTGATTGCTGGTGTCAACTTCTTAATGTGTAGTGCCTCGCAGATATCTAGCCGCCTGCTATCGCTGTATCTATCGATGATTTCCGTAAATCATCGATATATATATATATATATATATATATATATATATATATATATATATATATATATATATATATATATATATATATATATATATATTTATATAGGGAGGTACCACCACTGGTGCAATTATAGGGACCCACAGCCTCAGAGAAGGGAACACAGAGCATTCAGGAAAAACTTGCCATTTAACTCTGAATACGAAAGAGTGTTCGCTTCTCCTACCACCACCTTTTTTTTTTTTTTATTATGGTGTACACTTTATTATGCAAGGTTATACAGTTACATATCTGATTTTATACAAAAAATGAACATTAAGAGGACACAAGAAAAAGTTCGCTTCCTAGAGGCTGTAGATTTCCTCGAACTCCTCCGACGCCGGGCAGGAACCGAGGATGCAGCGGGCATTCCTCCTCTGGATCGCGACACTGAGGCGCTGAAAGAGAAAACTTGCCGCTCTAGGGGTCTCTTGTGGTCTCAATGAGCTTGGAACCAAGATCCTTAAGAAACCTTTTGGCACTCTCACCCCATGGGCCTAGGGTCTCAGACCCATATGTGTGTGTATATATATATATATATATATATATATATATATATATATATATATATATATATATATATATATATATATATATATATATATATATATATATTTAAAGGCATACTCGGGTATCTTTTCCTCTCCATCATTCCATCCTTCTCTCCTCTTCTCCATTATTAACCCCATCTTTTCAATAGCCCCCTCGTCCCCATTCCTTTGGTTCCTCCCTTTGTCCTTCCCCCCCCCCCCCCACTGTCCCCTCCCTCATTCCATCCTTTCCCCCTCTCTCAGAAAATTTACTATATAGCACTGAAGGAACAGAATGGGTCTCAGAAAATATTTGCTTTTGTATTCTTATTAACACGTTTAGGTACATCTGTATTTGTGCAGCTGCCCTAGACTATATGAAGGGTAAACAAAAAAGTGTGAAAAAACTAGCTTCATGATGCTAAAAATCCCCTTCACACAGGATGGTTAGTCATACACAGGCAAGTGATCAGTAGTTTATTTTTATTAATACATGAGGTACATCTGTGTTACGGCCCTATTGGGTCGCAACTGGGTTCTTTCTCTGATGTTAATAGAGTTTGGGTATCCGGCCCCAAGCTAGTAGTGGCTTTCAAGAGGTGTGTTCCGTAACGCAAGTAAATTAAAGGGGAAGGGATAAAACTGCACAAAATTAAATATATATTCACCACCACCAATAAATATATAAACCGTCACAAGTGGGGTTGCTATTACTACACTTATTTACAATAACTACTTCTTCGAAGACACGGGATGCTCCACGGTGCTCAACGATGCTTAGCCCTTGATCTTCTTTGTGGCCGTACGATGAATCCTTCGATTCTCTCGAGTCTACCCTGGCCACAGGCCAGCCAAATCACAGTTCCACTGGGGGCACCGTCGTGGAGGCCTTCAACCACAAATCCAGCCTGTAGCTGGCAGGTTCCAATCAGTTCCGCTGGTTAGGCCACTCCACGACCGATACTAGGGTTGCGAGCCCTAGGCAGGAGCCTCCTGTGATTCCACAGATCACTCTCCTCACCACAACACCCCAGTGGCTAGTCTTCTCCAACAGTCAGCCCCGGGTACGACAATCCCTGGTTCTGCCACCTCACAGGCAGGCTAACACAACAGTGTTCATCCGGGGGGTGACTCACAGCTTCAGCAGCAAATGCGTGGAGGTTCTACGGCTGCCTTGGGTAGACTGACCATCGTCCAATCCAGCAGTCCCAGGTCGACTCTGTAATCAGACATGTCATCAGTAATAGGGACACTCTAGGGCACCTCACTTACAGGCTTAGACGCAAACGCCCACCTATCCACTCCATAGATGGCGTTGCTGTCTAAGCGTCACCTCACCAGAGGTCAGCAGCGGCTATGTTATGAGCTGATCAGGACGGGAAACCAGCCCCTGTGGCTGGTATATCCTGTCCTCACTAGATGGCGTCATCCATTTGGAGGGGGTTTCGGGAGCTGACCCACAGATGGCGCGGTCGTCACTGCTCCGTGCTCGGACGCTGGGCTCGGGTCCGTAACAATCTGCATTAGTGCAGCTACCCTAGACTATATGAAGTGGAGTACAGTGTGTCAAAAAAACTAACTAGGTGATGCTAAAAAATCCCCATCACACAGGATGGTTAGTCATACAGAGGCATGTGATAGGCAGTCTGCACTGGCAGACTCCAGAAGCATTTTGAGGATATCATCAACACAAGATTAAATAAGGTAGCAGTGGTAATACAAGTCCCCATCTCGCAGGATGGTTAGTCATACAGGGCCATACGTTTAGTAGCCTGCACTGGCAAATTTTGGGAACACTGTGAGGATATCTTCAAGAATACGAGAATGAATAAAGTAATTGCAAAGCTCCAGGTACCTCATGCCAACTGGTCTGAAAGGTCTAATAACTGGGCATTCGGTGATGTAGTGCGGGAGATCGTGCCGTAGTTCCTGCTCACAGAGTTTGCAACTGGAGTGCTCAGGATTGGGAGACCCGTCACCTGCAGCCACCTGCCACAGGTAACGGTAACCCAACCTGATCCTTGCAACCACTGTGTCGCACAGTCTAGTGGACGTTTTGTGCTGTCCATAGATGTAGGTTTCAGATCTGAACAAATCATAGCTTTTTATATTAGTACTTTCAGGTCGTTGGGAGTCAGTAAGTTCTTTCCTATCAGATCTGAATGTTTGGACCAATACAGTTTTGACAGCAGAGATGGGGATGCCTAGATCTAATTCAACTTCAAACTTGTTACACGCTAATTTGGCTGCAATGTCTGTCTCATTATGATGGGTTATATTTATGTGTGAAGGTATCCATACAAAGGAGATTCGAGACCCTTTACTCTGTGCAGCAATTAGGTCATTTATAATTGGGAGTATGAGGTTCTTGCTGTCGATCTTCCAAGAGAAGTTTTCGATTACTTGAAGAGCAGACTTTGAATCACAAAACATTATTCCTCCTCCAATGTTTTTTAATGTACTGGTAGCTAGTTGTAATGCTGCTAGTTCTGTTTGTGTGGAGGTCAGCCAGTTGTTTAACCTGACACTGACAGTCTTTGTGTAAATATTATTTCTATAAAACCTACATGCCGCTGCAGTCCGTCCAGTAGAGGATCCGTCGGTGTAGACACAGTGCTCGTGAGATCTTAAATTCTCGATGGAGGAGGCAATTGTTTCAAGTGTGACAGCTTTGAGAAGAGCAATATTCTCATTATCTTTCTTGGTGACAGGTGTGTATGATACTTGAATGGTGGGGTACAGATAAAGAGGAATATCAGAGACAGGTAGATTGCACTTAAAAGGAATGTTAAGTTTAATGAGATTGTAAGCATTTTTGCTCAGCCATTTATCATAAAAGGAGTGAATTGGTATGTCGGCATCAGTCAAAAGGGTGTTAACAGCACTAAATAATTTGTCTCTGAGCAATGCAGGAGATGTAGGATCTCTCATGACTTTAAGGCAAAAGGTAGTGTTAACTTGCATTATTCTCTCTAGTATGGTTGGAAGCTTCAGTTCTTCCCGCATGTTGATGATTCTTGTGCATCTTGGGGCACCAAGAATTATCCTCATGGCTTCATTCTGTACTACTTCAAGTTTGTCCAACACAGAGGAGGGGAAATTAATTAAGTGCAGAGCATTATAATCAACGAGAGATCTAACGAACATCATATAGAATAGTCTAGCATATTTAATATTGATACCAATATTCTTACCAGTAAGTGTTCAAGATGGCTAGTATATTATTATTATCACTAAAACTCCAGGGTAATCACGCCAAATATATCACACATAACTTGTTGAAAGTCGCATACGGGTATATAAAGGCAATACGTCTTAAATATTTAACATAGGGCTACCTCGATCAGCCTATGTCCGTCCTGTACCCCAGACCATATCACCTGCAAAGTTGGGTGAGACTAGCCGCAAACGTCTGGCCTCCTACTTTAGATTGACAGACAGGCAGGCAGGCAGGCTAACATAAAGAATCTCTCTTACAATATAAATTGAATCAACCTGTAAAGTTATATAAATAAATTTATATTTATTCAGGTTAAAGTACATACATACAAGATGAGTTACAAACAGACTGTTGGATTTCTAGATAGAGCTAGTACACAATGCCTAAAACCATTAATACGCACAGCGTTTCGGGCAAAATATGTATCAGTGTGTTCAAAACAGTTTTACTCGGCTGTGTTGAAATATAATATCAATTTGTATGGACTGTTAATGTTAAATAACATTGTATAAAGATGATCGTTTAAACCGAGGTTGGTAACAACGGCTTTGGTAGTGGGGTGCGTGGGGGGGGGGGGTAGGAAGCGCCCCGGTAACGTCCCAGTGGAAACTCTCATTAACTGCCTAACCCCCACAAGAAGCCAGTTTGTTTTGAAGCTTATCACAGCTGATTGAAAAAAAATGACAGTCTTGTGGAGGAGTGGGTTATGGGTGCCATGGAAGGGGGGTAAGGGAGGGGAAGGAATATGCTGGTGGTAGAAGAGAAGGCGGGATAGGAGAAAGGAAAAGGCCAGGGAAGTGCAGATAGATGGAGCAGGTTTGGTTGGAGCATGGTTAAGGGTAGAGAAGGGGTGAGAGTGAAGGTAGGGAGAAACAGTGGGGGTAGGAAAGGGGTGAGAATGAAGGTAGTAAGACGCAGAGGGGTAGGGAAGAGCAAGAACGAGGAAGGAAATAAATTAAAGGGAAGCGAACTATCAGGGGGAAAGTGTCAAGCCATTGTGACTATATAGCACTGGGAAGGGAGTCAGGATAAGGATTTGGGATGGGACGGGGAGAAGGAATGGTGCCCAACCACTTGGATGGTCGAGGATTGAACGCCGACCTGCATAAAGCCAGACCGTCGCTCTACCGTCCAGCCCAAGGGAATAAATTAAAGGTGAAACTGAAGCTGAAGCCAACACAAAGCACCCAGATCTGATTACCTAACCTCCGAGTACTATATCTGTGTCTATCTATCTATCTTTTTCTACGCTTCTTGTCATTTTATGTCTCTACGTCTCTATCTTTTTATGTCTCTCTGTCTCACTATCTTCATTCTGTCTTTCTCTCTCTCATTATCTTCTTTCTGTCTTTCTGTCTCTATCTTTTAATCTATATTTCTCTCTGTGTGCGTTTCTCTAACTTTCTCTGTGTATGTCTTTCGCAATCTTCCTCCGGGTTTCTGCCAGTCTGCCTTTCTTTCTGGCTTTATCTTTCTCTCTATGTCGTCCTTCATACCAACCTGCATGTCTGCCTACCTATCTATCTATCTATCCGCTTACCAACATGCTTGCATTTATATCTACCCATATTAGCTTACCTACCTTCCGGCGTCCCTACCTACCAACAAACGAAGCTACCTACCTACCTTAACTAACCCAGCTGCCTTACCGATCTCATTGGCTGACTGCCAACCTAACCTACCTACCTACCAGCCGACCTGACTTCCCTACCTACCTAGCAAGGGCCGGAGGTAGGTAGCCAGGGAGGGGGAAATTAGCAGGTAATCCAATCTGGCAAGGTGAATATGCTCTGATGACCCGCTGCTCGCTAAATATATCACTACGCATATTTTGCAAGGTTCAGAGAATATATTTGTTGATTTAGCGAATACATTACAATAAATATTATTTATTTGGCGTATCATACGATAAATATTGCTTATGTTGATACATTATACGAATACATTATAATAAATTTGTTGATTTGGAGAATACATCAGAAAACGACCTCTAAATAATCTCCAGATTTCAACTCCTAGCCATAGGCCTGAATTTATTTACTGAATTCTATTTACTACAAATACATTAAACGTCATGAAAGTGATTGGCATTGGTTGTTTGTCTCACCTCGTGATCACAGGAACGACGAGTGTGTGTATCTTTCTCTTTATGTATTCACCTAATTGTACTCGCCTAATTGTGTTTCGGGGTGTCAGCTTCGTATCTTTGGTCTCTGCTCTCAACTGTCAGTTAGGTTCCAGAACCTTTTGGGCTCCAGCATATCTTCATCTGACACTGTGTATGGAGTCTGCCTCCGCCTGATCACTATCTAGATCATTCCATATGTTTATTACTCTGATACTGGCTCATTTGGGTACTCATATTCCACTTGTGTCCATTTGTGCAAGCACCACTCGTGCTGAATATTTTGCATTTATCTACCCTATCAATTCCCCAGATAATTTTGTATGTGGTTCTCATGCCTTCTATAACTTTTCTCCCTTCTGCCTATCGACGTGAGGTTTAATTCCTTTAGCCTCGTAAGTCATACCTCTCAGTTCATACTCAACGTGGAGCCGAATACTGCAACATTAGTCTGACATATGTGATATACAAGGTTCTGAATGATTTCTTAAATCAATTTTTAAAGGCAGTTCGTATGTTGACCAACCTAGCATATGCTGCAGATGACTTCCATTTGATTTCGGCTTCAAGAAACAGGTTCGGTGTGATATTCACCCCCAAATCTTTTTCTCTACTTCATTCCTGTAGGATTTCATCCCCGACACGGTACTTTGAGACCAGAAGACATGGCAGGATGTGCAGAATACCCCCGTTGAAAAGCAGAGGTGCAACAGGTACTCTGAGAGAGAACTCTATCAACATCAGAGGCCCGAGACTGTTCAACACGCTTCCACTACACATAAGGGGCATAACTGGCAAACCCCTCACAGTGTTCAAGAGAGAACTGGATAAGCACCTCCAAAGGATACCTGATCAACCAGGCTGTGACTCATACGTCAGGCTGCGAGCAGCCGCGTCTAACAACCTGGTTGATCAGTCCAGCAACCAGGAGGCCTGGTCGACGACCGGGCCGCGGGGACACTAAGCCCCGGAAGCACCTCAAGGTAGCCTCAAGGTAGGTAGCCAGCCTCCTGTTCTCTACGCCTAGTTTCATTATTTGTTCATTTTCTTGAGTTGAATTGAAGTTTACATTAGCCTGACCATTCATTCAGTTTGTCCAGGTCATCTTGTAGTCTTTTACAATGATCATCTGTCTTAATCCTCCTTGTACTTTTGGCATCATCAGGAAACACTAAAAGAAATGTGTCTATTCCCACTGGAAGATCATTCACGTATATGAGAAACAGCATAGGTACAGGTCTTAGTATTGAACCCAGTGGGACTCCACTGGTGACATCTCTCCTCTCGGAGATCTCACCTCTCACAGTAACTCGCTGTCTTCTGTTGCTTAGGTACTCAGCAATCCACTGGAGCACCTTCCTTACCACTCTTGCCTGTGTGTGTGCGTGTGAGTACTGTATCTACAGGGAGTGAGTCTTAGCCCCCATCCATTATACTTGTTGCTTTGGATGGTGAGGATGGTTGTGAATAGTTGTGTAAAATGTTGGAAGTTGTGGATGGTTGTGTAAAGTGTTGGAAGTTGTGGATGGTTGTGTAAAGTGTTGGAAGTTGTGGATGGTTGTGTAAAGGGCCGTGTGTTGCATATTGTCGCAAAACAAGCCAGTAGAAAACGAGGGACAAAATAAAAACTCGAGATATAAAATACTCGACATGCAAATTTGTCATCATAAGGCTCATTTTGGAGACCAATTGTGTGCCTTTGTTGTGATGGAGGGTTGGGAGGGATCCAGTCCCTCCCTGGAGGAGTCTGGAGGGTCCATTCCCTCCCTGGAGGAGTCTGGAGGGTCCAGTCCCTCCCTGGAGGAGTCTGGAGGGTCCATTCCCTCCCTGGAGGAGTCAGGAGGGGTCCAGTCCCTCCCTGGAGGAGTCAGGAGGGTCCAGTCCCTCCCTGGAGGAGTCAGGAGGGTCCAGTCCCTCCCTGGAGGAGTCAGGAGGGGTCTAGTCCCTCCCTGAAATGAACTGAACTGGAGGACCTCCTTTCCTCTCTGATGGGGTCGCGAGACCCCTCTTCCCTGTAAGGAGGCGTCGTGGGGTCAACCGGTGGGCGTCTTGTGAGCCCCCCTATCTCCCTTCATCCTCCTCCATACCACTATTTCTCCTTCTGTCTCGTTCTGTCTCTCCTGGCCATAAAATGTTCCTGAAATAATAATAATTTTTAAAATGTTTGAGCATGAACTTACAAAACTTTTTTACTCTGCTGTTTGTGCGTCACATTGGCTCTATGAAAATATTATGATGCAGAGCCTTAAAATGCTAGTCGAATCAATTTTCTTGCAATATAAGCTGTACCTGCATGAATAACAAACGTTACACAACAAATTGTGTAACACATTGTCGACTTGTATATGTGGAAATTATATACATACATATATATATATATATATATATATATATATATATATATATATATATATATATATATATATATATATATATATATATATATATATATATGTATATATGTATATAAGATTGAAGAGCGAAATTGTCTTTAGTTGCTTTAGATTGCAAGCAGAGCTCTAATATCATAGAGGAATGTTTTACAATCCACCAGCCAGGTGCATCCGTCGCCTGCTTGATGCCACTGAACCACAGTAGCGAAGCCAGCAAAACTTATCAAGGCTTCTCTGAAAAGTCATTGGGAATAGTGATCGACTAATTATTATGCCAGATTGGCGAGTGTAAGGAATTAAATGTTCTAGTTAAGTCATGCTCACAAGCTGCACAGAGAGCTGTCAAGAGTCATACTCACAAGCTGCACAGAGAGCAGTCAAGAGTCATACTCACAAGCTGCACAGAGAGCTGTCAAGAGTCATACTCACAAACTGCATGAGGGATTGTCTGGGAATATTTTATTTACGTTAAGGCGTATAAATGTACATAATGAGGTTGATAATTTGGGGGTTTGCATATTTTATGTATTATTTCGGTCAAACTTGATGGCGCATGGCGGGCTCTAATGTAATAACCGTCGACGAGGCCAAATGTTATAATTATCATTACAACAACAGCGATAATAATAATAATAATAATAATAATAATAATAATAATTATTATTATTATTATTATTATTATTATTATTATTATTATTTTTAGTATGCAAGAGTATACTTGTTATTATTATTATTGTTATTATTTTTATTATCCAAGAGTACAGATATATGATACTTGAACATTGAAAAATGGCCATGATTTGAACGCTCGCATGCTAGACCTCACGGCCAGAGTGCTCAGAGCCTCGCATGCTAGACCTCACGGCCAGAGTGCTCGGAGGCTCGCATGCTAGACCTCACGGCCAGAGTGCTCGGAGGCTCGCATGCTAGACCTCACGGCCAGAGTGCTCGGAGGCTCGCATGCTAGACCTCACGGCCAGAGTGCTCGGAGGCTCGCATGCTAGACCTCACGGCCAGAGTGCTCGGAGGCTCGCATGCTAGACCTCACGGCCAGAGTGCTCGGAGGCTCGCATGCTAGACCTCACGGCCAGAGTGCTCGGAGGCTCGCATGCTAGACCTCACGTCCAGAGTGCTCGGAGGCTCGCATGCTAGACCTCACGGCCAGAGTGCTCGGAGGCTCGCATGCTAGACCTCACGTCCAGAGTGCTCGGAGGCTCGCATGCTAGACCTCACGGCCAGAGTGCTCGGAGGCTCGCATGCTAGACCTCACGTCCAGAGTGCTCGGAGGCTCGCATGCTAGACCTCACGTCCAGAGTGCTCGGAGGCTCGCATGCTAGACCTCACGTCCAGAGTGCTCGGAGTGCTTCACATATGAAACGAAAAACTAGTCACCGTTTCGGTCCATGATGTACCCTAATCACGTCGTAATTTACTTGCTCCTTCACATATACAACATACATGCATACATACATACATATACACATAGATGCAGGCACATCCAGTTAACCTGAATGACCAGTGGCCGGGGGAAGTGAGAGGGTCGGCCCCGCGCAGGCAAACACAGCACAGGAATTCTGTGTTTACTGTCTCAGGGTCGTGATGGACTCAGATTGAACTACGCTAAATTATCTTCCTGCTCGCCTGTATACCTGGTGGCATTCCTGTCTGCCTGCTTCCCTGCATGGTTGCCTGCCCTTACTGCTTATATGGTTGCTTGCCTTACTGCTTATATGGTTGCCTGCCTTACTGCTTACATGGTCGGCTGCCTCCCTCCCTCCCCGTATGGCTTTCTACCTCCCTGCATGGTTGGCTTCCATCCTGGTTGCATGGTTACCTGCATTCCCCTCTGCATGTTTGTCTGCTTTCATTGCATGGTTTCCTGCCTTCCTCCTTGCATGGTTGACTTCTTGGCTACATTCCTCCCTGCATGGTTTCCTACGTTTCGCCCTGCATAGCTGTCTGCCTCCCAGCATGGATGACTGCCTTTCTACCTGCATGGGTTATCTGCATTTCCGCCTGCATGGTTGTCTGCCTTTCTGCTTTGTGGTCGTTTGCCTCCGTGCCTGCATGGTTGCCTTAATGTTTGCGTGACTTCTTATCTGCTTCATTGCTTGCTTTTTGCTTGCATTTCTTGATGCTTTTCTCCCAGTCTGTGGACATTACTTAATCCGCGCTGCTTGCTTGCTTGCTTGCCTTCAACATTCTTGCCAGCATATGCAGTTACCAGAATGTCTGCTCGGCTGCTTTTTCTTGGCGCTCCAGTTCTTATGGAATTTATCCTTCAGGCAAGAAGACCGCCGGTGCCGTAGTGAGACGCAGGACGACGACGGTTTATGCCCTGCTCGGAACTACTATGACGCGATACATTATTTTGCAAGTTTCGTAAAAGCAAAATACAACATAAAAGTTGTGTATCAAGTCAAAAGCAAACGCTACTCACTCGCCAGATTTCAATGTATGTTGGTAATCTTTAGTGCGAGGAGCAGCAGAGCGCAACGGCTTGACTGCATTAAGTCATTTCTATTGAAGGAAGGGAATTTTAACAGCCACGGCGGCCTCAGGACGAGGCTGCGTTCAGCTATAAGTAATGGGAAAGTTTCCTGTCGCCGAAGTTTACGGTTAAGGCGGCGGAGTGGTCGGTGGGGAGAACTATAACTAGGTTGCTTCTGGTTGCTTGTCATGGCTTCCATGCCGGCTTTTGTCAAGTGATCAACATTAAGTATTGTGCTGTCGAAGAGCTGGCAGATTCCTCGACTGTTGTCAGAGTGGTGGATCGTTATTCAGTGGGATTATGTATTCCAGTGTTCTATGACTTAAACAGTTCGTTGAAGGACATTATGTTATGCTACCCCCAATAAATCCTAGTCTTGCCTCCTCGTGGTGCACCCTTGGTGTTGCAAACAACGGAGATACATCACAAATAAAAACAAACACACAAACATCACATACGCACACAGATGTGATGCTTGTGTGCTTTCTATATATTAACTTATTATGTATTTATTAATATTCCTACGTCGGAAAAAAACAATTTGGAAAAATTTAGTTAAGCAATAGAAATTATTTTATTGTAATTCTCTTTACTTCTTCCTCCCACATCATCCATCCCTCTTCCTCCCATTCCCCTCCCTTCCCCCCCCCCCCGCACACACACACACACATCCCTTCCCCCCCCCCCATCCTCTATTCCCACACCTTCATAATCCCATCCTCCCTTCCCAGGACGGTAAGTCTCGCCAAGATTTGTTTCATCACATTTTTGTTGATGTAAAACCAGGCGCAGATTTTGTATTCATAGCGAAGGCCAGATATTTCTCAATCATCCCGGGAAGTGGTGCTGTGGGAGATCCATTAATTCTCATACTAACTCATTCCTCCACACAGATCCAATGGTCTAAATGCCGTCTCCACCTATTTGTCCCTTGACTTATTTTATTCTTTAACACTTTCTCTCTCCTTTCTTTTGAGAGGAGGTCGAGTCTAATCCCCTTAGCTTTTCCTCTTTTGTGGATACCAGCAGGCATTAGGCGCGAGAATGGCGGAGACTGGAAACTACAGCCATTGTCGCTGCCTTCCTCATTGTCACGACTTTATGAAAATTCATCTTCTCGGGGAAAAGACTCGAGAACGCTTCCTTAATGAGGGAGACTCGGTCATGAATTTTCATGAGGATGAGGGTGGAGGGGAGAGGGGGGGGGAGTCCATGAGGAGGAGAAGCGATAGAATGATGGGAGGGGAGGGGGCGAGGAGGAGTAAGAGAAGCGTCAGGAGGAGGGAAGAAGAAGAGACGAGAAAGAGAAGCGACAAAATAAGGAGGGAAGAGGGAGACTCGAAGAGGAGTAGTAAAGGTAGTGGTCGAGGGAGAGGTATGGAACAGGCGGAGATGGAAAAGAGAAGGAAAGGGAAGAAAAGGAGGAGACAGTATAGTATAAGAAGAAAACCGAACAAACAGAATGAAGATAATGTAAGAGAGAGGAGAAGATGAGGGAAGGAAGGGGAAAGAAAGAAAGAGTTAGTGGAGTAGAGAGAAGGGAAGACAAGAAGATAAAGAGAGGCTTAGGGCGTAATTAAGATATGAATCTTTCCGTAAGAACTGCTTTTTTACTTCCGCCTTCCCACGACTTTCTCCTGCAAGTATTTACACATATTCTCAATGTTATTTAATCAACTCGAAATGAAACTTCACAACTTTTTAATTAATTTTTGTTTTCCAAAGAACGCTTCTGTGACAAATATTATTTAAATATCGTATGTTTAGCATCATGTGACAGTTGCAATAAGTTTCTTTAGCGATTACGTAAAATTTGTTTTAATATTTTTTCAAGGACATTAATTAAAATAATGTTGACATAAAAGTTATTCAAAATACCAAAATGTATTTATACAAATATGGGTTAACAATACCGTTTGACCTTACTGATGTAGTATCCTGTACACTGCGTTGATTGAATAATCATCAGGATTGGATTGAAGTTATGAAGATACGTAGATTTATTAACAAAAATGGCTTTTTGAGATGGATTTTTTCCCCTCAAAACAGAGGCGACTGACAAAATTACCTTAGCTAAAAATTACTTAGATAATCACTTTGAAATTACTTTGACTCAAGTATTTTGAATGTGTTTTAGGCAGCCTCAGCAAAAACCGATAATAATAATAATAATAATAATAATAATAATAATAATAATAATAATAATAATAATAATAATAATAATTAATAACAACCAAATCTTAAACAAAAAAAATTAACTGTCGAGTAGTGACAATATTTAGTGTACTGCTTCGATAAATTTACAAACTAAAATATACTTGCAATGGATGATAGAACTATTGATTAAAATGGTGCTTCAGGTCTGTTACTTAGATCGGAGACTTTGCGCCTTCCTCTACACAGGCTGTCCAGCCTCAACTCTGGGAATGACTTTAAGCAACTTTACACAAAATGAAACTCAAGGTTGTACCGCGTTTCATACTTATTCTTATACATTGGTTCATACATTTTCTTGTATTTTGCTTTATGTATATTTTCATACATTGGTTCTGTCTTCTCTGTCATCACTTCCCCCATAGAGGGTTTCTGTGACGTCTACTTCTACATCTAAGGATGGAAAATATGATAAAGAATGTGTTGTGATTGACACAAGAAGAGTTATATTAGAAAACTGGCCAGCGCTACAAGTATTGCGATTCACTGCTTGTGCCCTGTGAGTCTGAGCAGTGTAAAGGAACAGCTTGTGTTCTGTGAGCTTGTTGTTAGCAGTGGAAAAGAATATCTGGTGTTTTGTCAGTCAATGGAAGCAGTAGAAACTAACGGTCTACACTGATGCATAATGGCATTGCTCTGGATGTCTTGTGGCCACACTGTGTTGGGCGCTTGTGTGCGGGGAGGTCTGCTCCTCCTCCTGATGCTGTCCTTCGTGTCCTCTTGCAAGAAGAGGGACCACATTAATGGAGAGTCGAGTGGATGTGAACAATGGCCCACGCTCTCCCCTCAACAACCCGCCTCCTGCCAGACGACCTTCTTCACTGAATGAGGCCGAACTACTCCATGTGTATCGAAGTCGCTGCACGGTGATTACAACTCTCTGTCTGTCTCTCTGTCTGTCTGTCTGTCTGTCTGTCTGTCTGTCTGTCTGTCTGTCTGTCTGTCTGTCTGTCTGTCTGTCTGTCTGTCTGTCTGTCTGTCTCTCTCTCTCTCTCTCTCTCTCTCTCTCTCTCTCTCTCTCTCTCTCTCTCTCTCTCTCTCTCTCTCTCTCTCTCTCTCTCTCTTTCTGTCTGTCTGTCTGTCTGTCTGTCTGTCTGTCTGTCTGTCTGTCTGTCTCTCTGTCTCTCTCTCTCTCTCTCTCTCTCTCTCTCTCTCTCTCTCTCTCTCTCTCTCTCTCTCTCTCTCTCTCTCTCTCTCTCTCTCTCTCTCTCTCTCTCTCTCTCTCTCTCTCTCTCTTTCTTTTCGCCCGACCATCGTTAGTTCCCTCCCTGCGTGCCTCTCCCCCATCTCACACTCCACCACACCGGACACAGGAGAGGCTAGAGGTCTCTCCTCGCACTATCAACAACATTTAAGCCGTAAATGGGATTCAGGACCACGAACCGAACACATGATGCGCATAAAAACAATTAGCTGACCTCGCCTGGGGATTCTCCTCCTTGATGGGTGTTTATGGCGTTGCTTGGGGGGATGGGGTGGGGGGTGGGGGGGGGGTTGTCTGGTATAGATATGGGGTGTGTGTGTGTGTGTGTGTGTGTATTTACTATTTGGTTCTGCAGAATGGAACTATTAACTCCTGGACCCCGCCTTACTAACCAATTTAATTTTTCCTCTATTATTTCTACTACATTTATCTTACACACGCAACCACACACACACACACACATCCCCAGGAAGCAGCCCGTAGCAGCTATCTAACTCCAAGGTACCTATTTTTCTGCTAGGTGAATAGGCCCACCTGGGTGAAACAAACTCTGTTTCTGCCTCTGCCGGGGATCGAACCCGGGCCCTTATAACTGCGACCCCAGAGCGCTGTCCACTCAGCCGCGAGGCCCATGGTGTGTGTGTGTGTCTGTCTGTGGAATGAAGAAGGGTAGGAAGAATGGATGTGGGAAGGAAGAGAGGAGTGGATTGGAAAAGAGCAGAGGGAGGCTGGTACGTGGAAATGGTCATTGTCTCTGTGGGAACGAGAGAGGAAGAATGGAGGAGGAAAGGGAAAGAGTAATATTGTGCGTAATATACGGAGTTATAAGGGAGACCAGAGAATGGGAGACTCATATCGTAAGCGTGCATGAGGACTGGTACAACGTGCGGTAGTTCCCTCTGTTGGTGGTCACTACTGTGGTGACCACTGTGGTCACCACAGTGGTCACCACAGTGGTCATCACAGTGGTCACTACTGTGGTCACCACTGTGGTCACCACTGTGGTCACCACTGTGGTCACTACTGTGGTCACTACTGTGGTCACCACAGTGGTCATCACAGTGGTCACTACTGTGGTCACCACTGTGGTCACCACTGTGGTCACCACTGTGGTCACTACTGTGGTCACCACAGTGGTCATCACAGTGGTCACCACAGTGGTCATCACAGTGGTCACTACTGTGGTCACCACTGTGGTCACCACTGTGGTCACCACAGTGGTCACCACAGTGGTCATCACAGTGGTCACTACTGTGGTCACCACTGTGGTCACCACTGTGGTCACTACTGTGGTCACTACTGTGGTCACCACAGTGGTCATCACAGTGGTCACTACTGTGGTCACTACTGTGGTCACCACTGTGGTCACCACTGTGGTCACCACTGTGGTCACCACTGTGGTCACCACAGTGGTCATCACAGTGGTCACCACAGTGGTCATCACAGTGGTCACCACTGTGGTCACCACTGTGGTCACCACTGTGGTCACCACAGTGGTCACCACAGTGGTCATCACAGTGGTCACCACTGTGGTCACCACTGTGGTCACTACTGTGGTCACTACTGTGGTCACCACTGGTCACCACTGTGGTCACTACTGTGGTTACCACTGTGGTCACCACTGTGGTTATTGCTCACCGCTCCTCTCACCTTCATGTACTCACCTAGTTGTGCCTTCATGGTCCAGCTCGGCTAGCTGTAGCCTCTCCTTCCTAACATTCTTAGTTTAATGCAGTGTCTCAGTTCCTACATTCGTTATCATATTTACGTTTGTAAATATAAAGTTCTTTTTGATACGTCTGTGACTCATTCATGTGTACTATTGTCCAATATGTCAATATATATATATATCTGATGGTCCATACCGTACATATAAGTACGATCTAAACAAGATGGGCTGGGTGTTGCTGTTCCTCCTCTGTTCTGATTCTTATTAGCTGTGCAATATTTGCAAACATATTAATGGAGCCAGTTTCCTTTGTCATGTCGCTGAGCTATACTAGGCACAGGCACGTACGGAACCTTGTGGCGCTCCTTATGATCTCCCATTTAACTAGCTTTCGTTTCGTCTTTGTTAGTAAAAAATTTTTGATTTTGTAATTATTGTAGCCATATTATTATTATATTTATAAGCTTACAAAAATATTAGTATTTTTGTAACTACTATATAGTCATTCTGGTATTGTTATTCAACACTGTTATTGTCCAATACCTTTAACAGCACTGCTAATTTAACACTGCCGTTATTTAACATCACTCACCAGCGAAATATTGTAGCCCCATAACGTTTTGTTTTGTTCTCTTGGCAACGCTGGTAAACGTTTAATATTGATGTCTTGGAAAAGCTGGTAAACGTTTTGTGTTTTTGCAGCGCTGCTAAACGTTTTGTGTTGTTATTTTGGCAACGCTGGTATGTTTTATGGTAATCCACTTTTTTTTAGTTTCTCTCATCAAAGAAATCGGTAAATTGAGTTGATGAACGTTGTAACGCAATTTGTGTCGGATCATATCCCTTCACTTTACTCTGGAATTTGACTTTAATCACAAAAGCGTCTGGAGTTTTAAGTTTCTTTGTCAAGTTACTGTGCAGGGTTATTATGCTACGAAGATGAGCTCTTTCATGGCCCATGTTTGCAATTTCATAGATGAATATATATATATATATATATATATATATATATATATATATATATATATATATATATATATATATATATATATATATATATATATATATATATTGGTAGCAGTCTTTCCTGTAGACATATATTATTAAATATGACCGAAAAAGTAAGAACAATAATTCTAACACGAATTTTCTCAATCTTTCGTACATTTCTTTTCACTGCTGGTGGTAATTCAAAAATCAATTCTCCAAAATTCATTTTTATTTCTAGTCTGACGCGACACTTGAGCGCATTGCGTAAAACTTATTACATTTTCAAAGACTTTAGTTTACACATACACAACTGAATAGAACTTACACATCTCCGATTTGTTTATATCTACATTTGAGTGAGGTGGATGGGGTGAGGTGGTATTAATAGGGTATTAAATTCATCTTCTTGAGGTTATCTTGAGATGATTTCGGGGTTTTATAGTGTCCCCGCGGCCCGGTCCTCGACCAGGCCTCCACCCCCAGGAAGCAGCCCGTGACAGCTGACTAACACCCAGGTACCTATTTTACTGCTAGGTAACAGGGGCATAGGGTGAAAGAAACTCTGCCCATTGTTTCTCGCCGGCGCCTGGGATCGAACCCAGGACCACAGGATCACAAGTGGTGATCAACACAAGACAGAACACGAAACAATGGGTATTGAATGGAAGTGATTGTAGAAAGCCTATTGGTCCATATTTCTTGATGCTTCTATATTGGAGCGGAGTCTTGGGGTGGGTAGAATATAGTTGTGCATTAATTGGCTGTTGATTGCTGGTGTTGACTTCTTAATGTGTAGTGCCTCGCAAACGTCAAGCCGTCTGCTATCGCTGTATCTATCGATGATTTCTGTGTTGTTTACTAGGATTTCTCTGGCGATGGTTTGGTTGTGGGAAGAGATTATATGTTCCTTAATGGAGCCCTGTTGCTTATGCATCGTTAAACGCCTAGAAAGAGATGTTGTTGTCTTGCCTATATACTGGGTTTTTTGGAGCTTACAGTCCCCAAGAGGGCATTTGAAGGCATAGACGACGTTGGTCTCTTTTAAAGCGTTTTGTTTTGTGTCTGGAGAGTTTCTCATGAGTAGGCTGGCCGTTTTTCTGGTTTTATAGTAAATCGTCAGTTGTATCCTCTGATTTTTGTCTGTAGGGATAACGTTTCTATTAACAATATCTTTCAGGACCCTTTCCTCCGTTTTATGAGCTGTGGAAAAGAAGTTCCTGTGAAATAGTCTAATAGGGAGTATAGGTGTTGTGTTAGTTGTCTCTTCAGAGGTTGCATGGCGTTTCACTTTCCTTCTTATGATGTCTTCGACGAAACCATTGGAGAAGCCGTTGTTGACTAGGACCTGCCTTACCCTACAGAGTTCTTCGTCGACTTGCTTCCATTCTGAGCTGTGGCTGAGAGCACGGTCGACATATGCGTTAACAACACTCCTCTTGTACCTGTCTGGGCAGTCGCTGTTGGCATTTAGGCACATTCCTATGTTCGTTTCCTTAGTGTAGACTGCAGTGTGTAAACCTCCGCTCTTGACATACCAGAAAATATTCTAAGGAAACTACTCCAAGCTTGTTCTAAAGAGGCATCCTTCTTGAGCCCGGATGGGCACATGTATAAGCAAGTAGATTGGGTCGCCATGGGTTCTCCCCTAGGTGTCCTGTTTGCAAACTTCTACATGGGTACCATCGAGGAAAAAGTCTTAGTCGACATGAACTTGAAACCGGCCATATACTGCAGATATGTTGACAACATTTTTACACAGGTACCTGATGTCAGACATCTGCAGGAGCTGAAGGAGGCATTTGAGCAGAGTTCCGTGCTGCGTTTCACTTACGAGAGGGAAAAGGATGGGAAGCTGCCCTTTCTAGATGTAACAGTCATGGAAAAGAGCGGAGGTTTCCACACTGCAGTCTACACTAAGGAAACGAACATAGGAATGTGCCTAAATGCCAACAGCGACTGCCCAGACAGGTACAAGAGGAGTGTTGTTAACGCATATGTCGACCGTGCTCTCAGCCACAGCTCAGAATGGAAGCAAGTCGACGAAGAACTCTGTAGGGTAAGGCAGGTCCTAGTCAACAACGGCTTCTCCAATGGTTTCGTCGAAGACATCATAAGAAGGAAAGTGAAACGCCATGCAACCTCTGAAGAGACAACTAACACAACACCTATACCCCCTATTAGACTATTTTACAGGAACTTCTTTTCCACAGCTCATAAAACGGAGGAAAGGGTCCTGAAAGATATTGTTAATAGAAACGTTATCCCTACAGACAAAAATCAGAGGATACAACTGACGATTTACTATAAAACCAGAAAAACGGCCAGCCTACTCATGAGAAACTCTCCAGATACAAAACAAAACGCTTTAAAAGAGACCAACGTCGTCTATGCCTTCAAATGCCCTCTTGGGGATTGTAAGCTCCAAAAAACCCAGTATATAGGCAAGACAACAACATCTCTTTCTAGGCGTTTAACGATGCATAAGCAACAGGGCTCCATTAAGGAACATATAATCTCTTCCCACAACCAAACCATCGCCGGAGAAATCCTAGTAAACAACACAGAAATCATCGATAGATACAGCGATAGCAGACGGCTTGACGTTTGCGAGGCACTACACATTAAGAAGTCAACACCAGCAATCAACAGCCAATTAATGCTCAACTATATTCTACCCACCTCAAGACTCCGCTCCAATATAGAAGCATCAAGAAATATGGACCAATAGGCTTTCTACAATCACTTCCATTCAATACCCATTGTTTCGTGTTCAGTCTTGTGTTGATGAATTTAATACCCTATTAATACCACCTCACCCCATCCACCTCACTCAAATGTAGATATAAACAAATCGAAGATGTGTAAGTTCTATTCAGTTGTGTATGTGTAAACTAAAGTCTTTGAAAATGTAATAAGTTTTACGAAACGCGCTCAAGTGTCGCGTCAGACTAGAAATAAAAATGAATTTTGGAGAATTGATTTTTGAATTACCACCAGCAGTGAAAAGAAATGTACGAAAGATTGAGAAAATTCGTGTTAGAATTATTAATCTTACTTTTTCGGTCATATTTAATAATATATATATATATATATATATATATATATATATATATATATATATATATATATATATATATATATATATATATATATATATGCGAACAAGCCTGAATGGTCCCCAGGACAATATGCAACTGAAAACTAACACCCCAGAAGTGACTCGAACCCATACTCCCAGGAGCCACGCAACTGGTATGTACAAGACGCCTTAATCCACTTGACCATCACGACCGGACATAATGAGGTGATAGCCGAAGCTATTTGAACCACCCCACCGCCGGCACTCGGATAGTAATCTTGGGCATAGCATTTTACCAAATCACCTCATTCTTTGGGGCACACGTGAGGAACACAAATGCGAACAAGCCTGAATGGTCCCCAGGACAATATGCAACTGAAAACTCACACCCCAGAAGTGACTCGAACCCATACTCCCAGGAGCCACGCAACTGGTATGTACAAGACGCCTTAATCCACTTGACCATCACGACCGGACATAATGAGGTGATAGCCGAAGCTATTTGAACCACCCCACCGCCGGCACTCGGATAGTAATCTTGGGCATAGCATTTTACCAAATCACCTCATTCTTTGGGGCACACGTGAGGAACACAAATGCGAACAAGCCTGAATGGTCCCCAGGACAATATGCAACTGAAAACTCACACCCCAGAAGTGACTCGAACCCATACTCCCAGGAGCCACGCAACTGGTATGTACAAGACGCCTTAATCCACTTGACCATCACGACCGGACATAATGAGGTGATAGCCGAAGCTATTTGAACCACCCCACCGCCGGCACTCGGATAGTAATCTTGGGCATAGCATTTTACCAAATCACCTCATTCTTTGGGGCACACGTGAGGAACACAAATGCGAACAAGCCTGAATGGTCCCCAGGACAATATGCAACTGAAAACTCACACCCCAGAAGTGACTCGAACCCATACTCCCAGGAGCCACGCAACTGGTATGTACAAGACGCCTTAATCCACTTGACCATCACGACCGGACATAATGAGGTGATAGCCGAAGCTATTTGAACCACCCCACCGCCGGCACTCGGATAGTACGGCTATCAAATAGCTTCGGCTATCACCTCATTATGTCCGGTCGTGATGGTCAAGTGGATTAAGGCGTCTTGTACATACCAGTTGCGTGGCTCCTGGGAGTATGGGTTCGAGTCACTTCTGGGGTGTGAGTTTTCAGTTGCATATTGTCCTGGGGACCATTCAGGCTTGTTCGCATTTGTGTTCCTCACGTGTGCCCCAAAGAATGAGGTGATTTGGTAAAATGCTATGCCCAAGATTACTATCCGAGTGCCGGCGGTGGGGTGGTTCAAATAGCGTCGGCTATCACCTCATTATGTCCGGTCGTGATGGTCAAGTGGATTAAGGCGTCTTGTACATACCAGTTGCGTGGCTCCTGGGAGTATGGGTTCGAGTCACTTTTGGGGTGTGAGTTTTCAGTTGCATATTGTCCTGGGGACCATTCAGGCTTGTTCGCATTTGTGTTCCTCACGTGTGCCCCAAAGAATGAGGTGATTTGGTAAAATGCTATGCCCAAGATTACTATCCGAGTGCCGGCGGTGGGGTGGTTCAAATAGCTTCGGCTATCACCTCATTATGTCCGGTCGTGATGGTCAAGTGGATTAAGGCGTCTTGTACATACCAGTTGCGTGGCTCCTGGGAGTATGGGTTCGAGTCACTTCTGGGGTGTGAGTTTTCAGTTGCATATTGTCCTGGGGACCATTCAGGCTTGTTCGCATTTGTGTTCCTCACGTGTGCCCCAAAGAATGAGGTGATTTGGTAAAATGCTATGCCCAAGATTACTATCCGAGTGCCGGCGGTGGGGTGGTTCAAATAGCTTCGGCTATCACCTCATTATGTCCGGTCGTGATGGTCAAGTGGATTAAGGCGTCTTGTACATACCAGTTGCGTGGCTCCTGGGAGTATGGGTTCGAGTCACTTCTGGGGTGTGAGTTTTCAGTTGCATATTGTCCTGGGAACCATTCAGGCTTGTTCGCATTTGTGTTCCTCACGTGTGCCCCAAAGAATGAGGTGATTTGGTAAAATGCTATGCCCAAGATTACTATCCGAGTGCCGGCGGTGGGGTGGTTCAAATAGCTTCGGCTATCACCTCATTATGTCCGGTCGTGATGGTCAAGTGGATTAAGGCGTCTTGTACATACCAGTTGCGTGGCTCCTGGGAGTATGGGTTCGAGTCACTTCTGGGGTGTGAGTTTTCAGTTGCATATTGTCCTGGGGACCATTCAGGCTTGTTCGCATTTGTGTTCCTCACGTGTGCCCCAAAGAATGAGGTGATTTGGTAAAATGCTATGCCCAAGATTACTATCCGAGTGCCGGCGGTGGGGTGGTTCAAATAGCTTCGGCTATCACCTCATTATGTCCGGTCGTGATGGTCAAGTGGATTAAGGCGTCTTGTACATACCAGTTGCGTGGCTCCTGGGAGTATGGGTTCGAGTCACTTCTGGGGTGTGAGTTTTCAGTTGCATATTGTCCTGGGGACCATTCAGGCTTGTTCGCATTTGTGTTCCTCACGTGTGCCCCAAAGAATGAGGTGATTTGGTAAAATGCTATGCCCAAGATTACTATCCGAGTGCCGGCGGTGGGGTGGTTCAAATAGCTTCGGCTATCACCTCATTATGTCCGGTCGTGATGGTCAAGTGGATTAAGGCGTCTTGTACATACCAGTTGCGTGGCTCCTGGGAGTATGGGTTCGAGTCACTTCTGGGGTGTGAGTTTTCAGTTATATATATATATATATATATATATATATATATATATATATATATATATATATATATATATATATATATATATATATATATTATATATATATATATGTATATATATATATATATATATATATATATATATACATACATACATATGTATGTATGTATGTATGTATGTATGTATGTATGTATGTATGTATGTATGTATGTATGTATGTATGTATGTATGTATGTACTCACCTACTTATGCTTGCGGGGGTTGAGCTTTGGCTCTTTGGTCCCGCCTCTCAACCGTCAATCAACTGGTGTACAGATTCCTGAGCCTACTGGGCTCTATCATATCTACATTTGAAACTGTGTATGGAGTCAGCCTCCATGTGTGTGTATGTTTGTGTGCGTGTGAATGTGCGCGCGCGCGTGCACGCGCCTAGGATTGTGATCTATGCCTCCTTTATTATCAACTATAAATCAAAATTTAAGGAAGAAAATAAAAATTAATTAGTATTAAGAGGAACATGAGGTGGATAACCGTTTGCAGGAATCTCAGTTTGTTCGTAAGAAGAAATATAGACCGCACCAGGAAGCAGAGACACTGGTAAATCCCACTATCAAGCTGAATCGGAAAACTCCCGGTGTAGCATCTCTCCTGGCGGTGTGTGTGTGTGTGTGCACTGGTCCAAGCTCCGCCTGTGGAACCATCCCAGGACAGCATGTGTTCGGGGGAGTCCAAGGGGCGCGAGTTCTATACCAGCACATTGGATCAATATTTGATCATGTTTTGTGTGTGTTCCAGACGAGATTGATCTATTATAAGTGTGTGTAATGCCAGCTCTCCTCGGAGAATAAGCTGGTATGTATAAAATGTAACTCATTATGAACAAATCTGATTATTCACTCAATAGTTCTAATTAACTCTACCTGTATTATGTGTGGATATCATAACATTACCATAATCAGTTATTGCCAGTATTAACATTATTATTATTAATATTAACATTTTATAATAGCAATATTTTCATAATTATTACCAGCAATAGTAACAATATTAGCCTAATAACAACATTAACATAAATCATAACATACAAGAACACACACACACACGTTGCTTGTGAAATATGAAATAAGGAAAATGGGACAAAACCCTTTGCAATGTCTTGCTCCTGCTTCTATTAAAAATAACAGGCGAGGCACCCAATATTCCTTCCCTCATATATCCTTATACCTTATACTGCAACCGTGGCCAAGTGCTGCATTTATGTGACGCTCCAAGGAATATTGTTCTGCAAATGATTTTCGGCGTTGTTGTTGATGGCTGAGATGGGGGGGGGGGGAGACTAGGCAAAGAGGGGGTCTGGGGGGGACTTGGAGGTTGTTGGGGAGGTAGGGAGAAGGGGGAGGACAGTGGGAGGTGGACCAGAAGGTGGAAAAAAAGAGCGAGGAAGCGAAGGAACTGGAGGAAGGAAGATGGAATGACTAAATGGTGGGGAGAGCGATGAAGAGGATGGGGAAAGAAGGAATAAAGATGGTGGAATGTGCGAAACAGAGGAGGGGAGGTTGTTAGGACTAGGGGGAGGGGATGCGAGGAGAATAGGGGGACGGAATACTAGTGGGAAGGCGGAAGTAAGGTAAAGGGGAGAGAAGACGGGAAGGAGAATAAGAGGAGGAAGGGATGGCAGGCTTAGAACGACTCGTCAAGGGAGAAAAAATATTGATTTCTGAAACTTTTTGAGGGTAATGGGAAATATATTGGTAAGATGTAAACAGTTTGGTACTGGAGAGAGGTGTGGCATGATGCAGATTAGTATGAAGACGTATATAAGGACATTGACATTGAAGACTTTGGTAAGGCGCTGAAGTATTCTGTGACGGGAGTTTGATGACGGACATCTAGGTGTTGTGAGTGGTGGTGGTTGGTGAGAACCCGGTACATGTAAATACGGAGCGAGGAGCGTGTTTTAGATTTGCAGTATGTTAGGTTGGCGTTCTCTGTGAAGGAGTGGCTGGTTGTTGACATTTTATAACACAATTGGACTGGTGGTCGACCATAATGGATGAGTTGAACTTTTGGTCCATCAATATTGTGGAGCTAACCTGGTAGTCTACCAACATGGTGGATCTAAACTGTTTATCGACCAACATGGGGATTATTTGAGGTCGATCCATGTTTGGAATTTTAGTTGTTGGTCGATCTGTATAATGAAGGAAATTTGCTTAATCACTGACGTGTATGGAGCAGCAGGAATGGTGGTACTCCTGAGAGTTCCAGTTTGTTGTTAACGAATATGGTGGAGTTTCCCTGGCCTCCAGCCTGTATCAGGTAATTATACTTGGAGGTGACCTCTGTATGGAGAGAGAGAGATAATTGTGGTCGGTGCCTGACATACTGCAGGTACTCTGATGGTAAATAACACTGAAAATATTGTACAAATTCCTAGACATGCTTAAAATTTTATCTGTTGTGACCTCACTTTCTGGTGGCGATTTCTGCGATGCTCTAAATAGATAGGATATAAAGTGAGAATATTTCTCCCAGGATAACAGTAGCTCCCACAGCACTAAAGGGAAGAGGAAATATTAGGGTGGGGTGGTGTTTCCCACGAGTTAACAGCTTCTCCCACCAACCTGTCCTCTTAAAAAGAACGTCGCTTTTGGCCGTTTACCCGTATGGCCGAATTTGGACGTAATTTGAAATTGAAAAAAATATGAAAATAAATTTGGGATTTTTTTTTTCAACAACAGTAAGTTAAGGGTCCTCTGATAGGTTAGGTGGGCAGGAAATTCTCATAAAGTTTCAAAACGTTATGAAAAACGTTAATTTAAAGTTTCCTCTTATAACCTCTGCGCGTAGGCCGGACGACTGAAATAGAAAACGGAACAGAACGTCACTTTTGTGAGTCGATTTCATTTCAAATTACGTCCAAATTTAGCCATATCGCGCATACGAGCCAAAAGTGACGTTCTTTTTAAGAGGACGGGTTGCTCCCACAGCAGTAAAAGAGGCGGGAATATTTAAAATAAGCGGAGGAAACGTCCGTGTGATTATGCAAACTCATGAACAAGGTAAAAATGTCATTGTTACTGCTGCGTCTGCTATTACCTCTTGTATTACAACCTGCTGCTACCATTACTGAACCACTACTAGTATTATTGTGTTTACACGTTGAGAGGTAAGTCTCGTCCTAGTCACACACACTCAGACCTTGACTAAGCACTCGGGAAAGTGCGAAAGAATTGGTGTAAATTAATCACATAAATTTCACAAATACACAAGTGTGAGGTTATATCCTACAGTATTATTATTATCATAATTACTATAATACTACTAGTGGTTCAGTAATGGTGATACTGTATTAACATTAATACAACTGGTACTACTATTATTAGCAATAATAATAGTCATATAATTATTAAACAAAATATTAGTATTCATTGTTCTACCTCTACTAACAATAAAAATAATAATAATACTGTTTTTAATAAATATTTAAGACAAAATAAGATTATAATTGATTACGATGTAATGTATGGTTCAAGGCCACACATATTAGTGGGATATAAGGAAACGTCTGTAGTGTTAATTTTCAATGTTCGGTACAGGTATATCCTGTGGGATGCTGTACGTGAATAGGGAGGGATTGAAGGTGATGGGTGGGAAGGGGTGAGATACCACCACACAAGGGAGAGGAAGAGGGAGGAGGTGAGGTAGTACAGAAAGGAAGGGGTGAGTGAGAGGGAGAAACTCTACATAGGGAAGAGGAGAGTGTAAACACCCAGTAGTTTAAAGTGGAGTCCCAACAACGCAGAGTTTACAAGGAGCTTCGCAGTCTCGAGAATATTGGTATCAATATTAAATATGCTAGACTATTCTATATGATGTTCGTTAGATCTCTCGTTGATTATAATGCTCTGCACTTAATTAATTTCCCCTCCTCTGTGTTGGACAAACTTGAAGTAGTACAGAATGAAGCCATGAGGATAATTCTTGGTGCCCCAAGATGCACAAGAATCATCAACATGCGGGAAGAACTGAAGCTTCCAACCATACTAGAGAGAATAATGCAAGTTAACACTACCTTTTGCCTTAAAGTCATGAGAGACCCTACATCTCCTGCATTGCTCAGAGACAAATTATTTAGTGCTGTTAACACCCTTTTGACTGGTGCCGACATACCAACTCACTCCTTTTATGATAATTGGCTGAGCAACAATGCTTACAATCTCATTAAACTTAACATTCCTTTTAAGTGCAATCTACCAGTCTCTGATATTCCTCTTTATCTGTACCCCACCATTCAAGTATCATACACACCTGTCACCAAGAAAGATAATGAGAATCTTGCTCTACTCAAAGCTGTCACACTTGAAACAATTGCCTCCTCCATCGAGAGTCTAAGATCTCACGAGCACTGTGTCTACACCGACGGCTCAGTCCAGTCTTCTACTGGACGGACTGCAGCGGCATGTAGGTTTTATAGAAATAATATTTGGACAATGACTGTCAGTGTCAGGTTAAACAACTGGCTGACCTCCACACAAGAAGAACTAGCAGCATTACAACTAGCTACCAGTACATTAAAAAACATTGGAGGAGGAATAATATTCTGCGATTCAAAGTCTGCTCTTCAAGCAATCGAAAACTTCTCTTGGAAGATCGACAGCAAGAACCTCATACTCCCAATTATAAATGACCTAATTGATGCACAGAGTAAAGGGTCTCGAATCTCCTTTGTATGGATACCTTCACACATAAATATAACCCATCATAATGAGACAGACATTGCAGCCAAATTAGCGTGTAACAAGTCTGAAGTTGAATTAAATCTAGGTATCCCCATCTCTGCTGTCAAAACTGTATTGGTCCAAACATTCAGATCTGATAGGAAAGAACTTACTGACTCCCAACGACCTGAAAGTACTTGTATAAAAAGCTATGATTTGTTCAGATCTGAAACCTATATCTATGGGCAGCACAAAACGTCCACTAGACTGTGCGACACAGTGGTTGCAAGGATCAGGTTGGGTTACCATTACCTGTGGCAGGTGGCTGCAGGTGACGGATCTCCCAATCCAACTGGAGCTTTACAATTACTTTGCAATTACTGAGTTTGCAACTGGAGTTTGCACTCCAGTTGCAAACTCTGTGAGCAGGAACTGCGGCACGATCTCCCGCACTACATCACTGAATGCCAAGCTATTAGACCTTTCAGACCAGTTGGCATGAGGTACCTGGAGCTTTGCAATTACTTTATTCACTCTCGTATTCTTGAAGATATCCTCACAGTGTACCCAAAATTTGCCAGTGCAGGCTACTAAACATATGGCCCTGTATGACTAACCATCCTGCGAAATGGGGACTTGTATTACCACTGCTACCTTATTCACTCTTGTGTTGATGATATGTAACCTCAAAATGCATTCGGAGTCTGCCAGTGCAGACTGCCTATCACATGCCTCTGTATGACTAACCATCCTGTGTGATGGGGATTTTTTAGCATCACCTAGTTAGCTTTTTTGACACACTGTACTCCACTTCATATAGTCTAGGGTAGCTGCACTAATGCAGATGTATCTCATGTACTAAAAAAAAATAACTATTCACTCTCGTGTTCTTAAAGATATCCTCATAATGCACTCAAAATTTGCCAGTGCAGGCTACTGAACATATGGCCCTGTATGACTAACCATCCTGCGAGATGGGGACTTTTAGTATCACTGCTGCCTTATTCACTCGTGTGTTGATGATATCCTCATAATGCACCCAGAGTCTGCCAGTGTAGACTACTAATCACATGCCTCTGTATGAGTACCCATCCTGTCCGATGAGGATTTTTAGTATCACGTAGCTAGTTTTTTGACACACTATACTCCTCTTCATATAGTTCAGGGCAGCTGCACAAAGGCAGACGTACCTAAATATGTTAATAAAAAACTCCAATTTATGACTAACTATCCTGCGAGAGGAGGATTTTTGTACCATCACGTAGCTAGCTCTTGGTGCACTATGTACTTCATACAGTTTAGGCGTACCTGCATAAATGTAGATGTACCCAAATATGAAATACAAAAAACTTATGGAGATATGCCTGCAGGAACAGCTCCTGGTCCCCGCCTTCTAAACATTTTGTAGTTTAATGCTTCATTCAGTTGCCTCTTTTTCTTATAATTAAAATGTTAAATATGTGTTATGGTAATTAATACTGGTAATTTGGCAGCTACGTGGAACATGTTCTGGAGCTGAGAATGAGTGTGAAGTTAATATTAACCTTAAAGTTCTGCACTCAGAATACACTCTTATTATAAGAGATTAACAGGTCATTACTATTGGTACACTACTCTCATTACTAACACAGTGTGATAAGGAGAGAGATAGAAGGAGGGAGGAAGAGAGAAAAGGATGGGGCAATAGAGGCAGGGAAGGAGGAAGAGATGGAGGGTGGATGAGGCTGAGAGTGATATTGAAGAGATGGGAAGGAAAGACTGGAGAGAGGAAGAGGCAGAAGAGATAAGAGAGAAACGCTGAGACTAAGGAGAGAATTTACAGTCCTTGATGGCGCGGTGGTAACACCCTCGCCCCGCGCTTCGGCTTAGGTTCGAGCGATTGGACCTAAGCTATTGGACAAGGTTCGAGCGAATGGCTTAGGTTCGTATCCTGGCCAGGGAGGATTGACCTGGCGTCAATCCTTAACTGTACGCCTCTCTTCGCCCAGCAGTGATTGGGTACCTAGTTGTTAAACTATTGGCGGGTCGTATTCCAGGGAAAACTAATGGGGTAAGGATCACGATGTGCTACAGGATGGGAAAATTCGCAGCCTGGTAACAGGAGTCAGCAGTCGTCTTTTTCTGTACTCGTCTGTGTACACAATATATAAGAGATAGTAAGAGCGACACTGCGTAGAGAGGTAGGGAGTACGAGACTTGAGAGAAAGAGAGAGAGAGAGACATACAGACAGAGAGAGAGAGGGAGGAATGGAGACAGCACCGTATTGATAGGAGACGGAAGAACTGACGGAGGAAAGGGAAGAAGGATGAATTGCGAGTTGAGAGGAGTGGAAGGGAGATCGAGACTGAGGAGAGGAGGGAGTAAGGTAATGCTGAAGAGAGGAAACTAATACTGATAAGATAGGATGGGTGAACGAAGTGAGATGTTGAGGGCGAGACTGAGGCATGAATGGAAGGGGGAGAGACTGATAGAGTGGAAAAGAGGGAGAGACTGAGATAAGATAGATATTTGGTGCCCTAGGAAGAGACGGAGTGGGGGGACTGGGAAGAGAGAGGGGGTTGAGGGAAGTGATTAGAGAGAGGGATTAGGGAGAGAGAGAGAGAGAGAGAGAGAGAGAGAGAGAGAGAGAGAGAGAGAGAGAGAGAGAGAGAGAGAGAGAGAGAGAGAGAGAGAGAGCGAAGGGGGAGCGAGGGGGAGGGGGATTAGGGGACTAATTAGTGCCCGACACAAATATATAACAATAAGTACAATTTAATTATTGTCCTCGCATCTTTAAATGCTGTCCCAATCAATACAACCATCACTATACACGTGGGAATAGCCCATCAATAACAGTGTGAGGTGTATCACACTAAACATGTGAAAATAGTCACAAATGACAACGTGAACCGTATCACACTAAATACACCACTCCCTGCACTCTAACACATCTTCCCCCGCATATTAGCATTTCCAGTGCTGTGAATAATTGCCTTTCCTGAGAACCTGTCTCACACATGTCCTTCTCTGCTCCGGTTTCCGACAGGTAATGTATCCGTCTCTCCGTCTTCTCTCGCGCTGAAAATCAACACCATCTGGTTCTTTGTTTTGCAGCAGGAAGTGCATAACCATAATTACTTGGACCTGAATTTGGCATTGCCCTGAGGTGTTTTTATGTTTATACCCTAGAATGCTCATATACATATCTGGCTATGTAGAGGATGCACTCGGGAATTCAGGGTTTGTGGAAAAGTTAAGAGTGAGTTTGAGAAGACTGCGGCCCAGAAGGTGAGGGATAACTCGTGGCTTCCAAGACAAACACCTCTCCTTCATTAACACCGCTCCGTCTCGGCCGTAATGAAGTGCAAACACCACTCACTACGCCACCCGTCTTGGAAGCATTTGGCCCATCTTTTTTTGGCCGCAGTCAACACATCTACATCACCGTTTCCTGTCAGTGTTGTGTGGCTTCCATAGCATCAGCATGATTATCTCTCTCTGGGTGCGGGACAAATCTTCACACCACCACCACCAACAGCACAAGTATCCCACCAATATCACTGAACTACCATCAAACCAACACTTGCACTACTACCAATTTTATTCCATTTCTAATACTTCCACCACCATCACTATCACTATTGCTGCAAAAGCTAAGGACCAAGTAAGGCTGTTCTGAAAGAGACAAGGGGAAATTCTCACAGAAAATGATAATGAGGTATGTGACGAACTCATGAAAAAGATTTTCATGAGGTCTTTTCAATAGAACCGGCATGAAGACCAAGGTTGCAAGATGAAAGGCCGATAAAATCAATAGATGACATTGTAGTCTCTTTTGAAGAGGTAAAAAACACCTGTAGGAACTAGATGGGACAAAATCAATGGGGCCGGACCTAATTTCAAAATGGATGCTGAAGGAAGCTGCAGAGGTACTTTGTCAGCTGTTATCTATTTTTTTTAATGAAGCATTTGAGACAGAAAATCACCGAAGTCGGTTAAAAGGAAACCTAGTTCTATTATTCAAATGAAGGGATATAAAGGAGATACTAAATTACAGACGGGTGTCATTGACAAGTATTCCGTGTAAAGTACTGGAGAAAGTAATCAGGTTGAGATAATGGAACATTTTAAGAGGACCAACTATGTGGCAAAATGTCAGCATGGATTTAAAAAGGGAAAGTCGTGCCTGATTGAGTTTATGACAGGATTACTAAAATGAGTTTATGACAGGAAAAGAACGCTGGTAGATGGTGTTTTCCTAGAGTGTCTAAAAGCATTTGACACTGTTCTTCGTGAAAGACAGGTGTACAAGATGGAGAAGCTGGATGGGATGAACTACTGAACTGAGTAAGGGATTACCTGAAAGACAGAAAACAAAGAATCATAGTCATGGAGGAGATTTCGAGTTGGAGGACTGTAACAAGTAGAGTCCCACAAGGCTCTGGTCTGGGACTGCTGATATTCCTGATCTATGTGAATAACCTACCCGAGGGAGTGTGCTCGCACGTGTCAGTGTTTGCAGATGATGCAAATCTGAGGAGAAATATAAAGCCAGAGGAAGATTGCAGGAAGTTATAGAGGTACCTTGACAAAGTCCAGGAGTGATCAAACATATGGTTGATAGAATTCAATCCCAGCAGTTGTAAGGTAATGAGGATGGGAGAGAGGAGGTCAGCAGACATTTATATCATAAGGAGACACAGAAATCGGAAAGAAAGATTAAGGTTTGGGAGTGGATATAATTCCAACACTGACATTGGAGGCGTCGCTTAGTAACCTAAATTAGTGCTACTTCAAGGCAATCTACATAACATTTGCCAAACCATTACTGGAATATACAGCACCGACATAGACTCCACGTCTTGTGAAGCATAAAACCAAAGTTGAAGAAGTACAAAGGTTTGCAACAAGACACCCATTTAACCCTCTTAGCCAGATCCAAGAGGGCTAAGGTACGAGAATAGGGAGTGTGAAATTTACTTCCACTAGCCTAGAAGATAGAAGGAACAGAGGGGATGTGATCAAAACATAAAAGATACTGAGAGAAAAAGATAAGGTGGACAAGGTTAGCCTTCATTATGAGGAAGTAGAACAAGAGAACACAAGTGGAAGCTGGAAACGCAAATGAGCCAAAGGAATGTAAAGCTCATTTACTCGTACTCTGAACGGGTAATCAACAAGTGGAATGCACCAAAATGAGAAAGTTGTTGAAGCCACCTCCACCCAAAGAATTCAAACGTCAGATTAATTAACTTTTAATGCAACAGGTACAACAAGCATAGTACGCAGGACATAAAGAGCTAAACCTCACTCCCAGGTAAACACTGCAAGGTAAGTACCACCACTACCCTCCAGCACCATCTCCCCCCCCCACCACCACCATCTCCCCCCCCACCACCACCATCTCCCCAACCACCATCATCCCCCCACCACCACCACCAGTCATCAGAATGTACCGTATCACGCCATTATTGATATTCTACAGCCATTACGTTTAAGGAGGTAAAAAGGTGAATGGGGGCGTGGAGAGGAGACGGGCAAGGGAGGTCACCAGTCCACCTTTCTGGTGCGGCAGGACGTAATGGGCTAAGGGAAATGGGTAATGGGCAAGGGGTCATGAGTGATGGGCTAGGTGTGATTGGTGATGGACAGTGGGTAGTGACTTAGGGGGGAAATGGGTAATAGGATTTAACTTCCCATTGCACAGGAAGAGTAGCTGAGCATTATCTTGGGGTGACTTAAGATGTCCTTAGTTATTTGTCATAAGGACATCTTAAGTCTATTTGTATAGTATGAGAGACATACAAGTGGAGAATGAGACAGTATTACCCCCATTACAATATGATCCCATTCTCTTACAGTAAGTACGGTTTGTGTTACATGATGCTCGCGTTCTGTTACAGTATATACTCGCTGTATTGGACTATAAGCATGTACAGGAGGCAAGTAGCATTTGATTCCTTGCTTATTATCGCGTCTTAGTGCGAAGGTTGTTCGTAAGAGCCATGGAACTGTGTGCCTGGAAGGTCTTCTGCTCTGTATACTCCTTCAGCCTCAATCTTTCACACATTTCGTACATCCTTTACCCATTTCGTACATATTTTATCCCATTTCGTACATTCTTTACCCATTTCGTACATCTTTTACCCCATTTCGTACATCTTTTACCCTATTTCGCACATCTTTTACCCCCATTTCGTACATCTTTACCCCATTTCGCACATCTTTTACCCCATTTCGTACATCCTTCACACACTTCGTGCAAGCACAAATAATTTACTTATTTCGTGAATGGTTCGGTGGTTAAAGGAATTAAGATCTGCAGTATAATTGGAGCCTCGTGACGAGGCCAGCATAAGTGGGGCGCGAGAAGTGCATAATTATACCTGGCCGAGTTTACTATCCGTTGCTTCATACTGCTCTCGCCTATTTCCTCACGCTATTTGCAGTAGAGGTTCCTGAGGTATCGTGGCACTTATTTAACACGTGATCTTGGTCAAATATGAAGATTAGTGTGTGCTCACCTAGTTGTACTCCTCTAGTTGTGCTTGCAGGGGGGTTGAGCTCTGGCTCTTTGGTCCCGCCTCGCAACTGTCAAGCAACTGATGTATAAGTGTGTACATCAGTGTGTACATACGGTGTGTGTGTGTGTGTGTGTACTCACCTAGTTCACCTAGTTGTACTCACCTAGTTGTGCTTGCGGGGGTTGAGCTCTGGCTCTTTGGTCCCGCCTCGCAACTGTCAAGAAGTGATGTATAAGTGTGTACATCAGTGTGTTCATCAGTGTGTACATACGGTGTGTGTGTGTGTGTGTGTGTGTGTGTGTGTGTGTGTGTGTGTGTGTGTGTGTGTGTGTGTGTGTGTGTGTGTGTGTGTGTGTACTCACCTATTTGTACTCACCTATTTGTGCTTGCGGGGGTTGAGCTTTGGCTCTTTGGTCCCGCCTCTCAACTGTCAATCAACTGGTGTACAGATTCCTGAGCCTACTGGGCTCTATCATATCTACATTTAAAACTGTGTATGGAGTCAGCCTCCACCACATCACTGCCTAATGCATGTGTGTGTGTGTGTGTGTGTGTGTGTGTGTGTGTGTGTGTGTGTACTCACCTATTTGTACTCACCTATTTGTGCTTGCGGGGGTTGAGCTTTGGCTCTTTGGTCCCGCCTCTCAACTGTCAATCAACTGGTGTACAGATTCCTGAGCCTACTGGGCTCTATCATATCTACATTTAAAACTGTGTATGGAGTCAGCCTCCACCACATCACTGCCTAATGCATGTGTGTGTGTGTGTGTGTGTGTGTGTGTGTGTGTGTGTGTGGTGTGTGTGTGTGTGTGTGTGTGTGTGTGTGTGTGTGTGTGTGTGTGTGTGTGTGTGTGTGTGTGTGTGTGTGTGTGTGTGTGTGTGTGTGTGTGTCTGTGTGTGTGTCTCTGTGTGTGTCTGTGTGTGAGTGTGGTGTGTGTGTACTCACCTAATTGTGCTTGCGGGGGTTGAGCTCTGGCTCTTTGGTCCCGCCTGTCAACCGTCAATCAACAGGTGTGTGTGTGTGTGTGTGTGTGTGTGTGTGTGTGTGTGTGTGTGTGTGTGTGTGTGCGGTGTGTGTGTGTGTGTGTGTGTGTGTGTGTGTGTGTGTGTGTGTGTGTGTGTGTGTGTGTGTGTGTGTGTGTGTGTGTGTGTGTGTGTGTGCGGTGGTGTGTGCGTGTACGTGCTTTTCCAGCTTTGTGTTCCTATGTAAATGTTATATTGTATAACATCTAATAAAACCGTAATTGCATGATCTCGTTTCACAGCAGTTTTTATTAAGTAAGCAAGGGAGTGTGTGATTTATCCAGCAATTTTTAACAATTTAGCAATTTTTACGACTTAAATCAGGGAGTAAGATATAACATTCATTGTTTTTCTCTCCCTAACGAGAACCACTTAAAGAACTCCCTAACAAGAACCACTTAAAGAACTCCCTAACAAGAACCACTTAAAGAACTCCCTAACAAGAGCCACTTAAAGAACTCCCTAACAAGAACCACTTAAAGAACTCCCTAACAAGAACCACTTAAAGAACTCCCTAACGAGAACCACTTAAAGAACTCCCTAACGAGAACCACTTAAAGAACTCCCTAACGAGAACCACTTAAAGAACTCCCTAACAAGAACCACTTAAAGAACTCCCTAACAAGAACCACTTAAAGAACTCCCTAACGAGAACCACTTAAAGAACTCCCTAACAAGAACCACTTAAAGAACTCCCTAACAAGAACCACTTAAAGAACTCCCTAACAAGAACCACTTAAAGAACTCCCTAACAAGAACCACTTAAAGAACTCCCTAACGAGAACCACTTAAAGAACTAAACAATGTGACACTGAGCACGGTAGGCTGGAGTGTCCGGGGGGGGGGGGGGCTCTCAAGTGGGTGAGTGTCTTGGAGAAAGAAGGTAGTTCCTCCTTGAGGTAAGTGTTGTAAGGTGAAAACGGGTTGAAGTACGAGAGAGCTAAAGTAAGAGTTAAGAGAGAGTTAAAGTAAGGTAAAGTCTGTAGTAAGGTTATCTTGAGAGGTTATCTTGAGATGATTTCGGGGCTTTTAGTGTCCCCGCGGCCCGGTCCTCGAGCCGGCCTCCACTCCCAGGAAGCAGCCCGTGACAGCTGACTAACACCCAGGTACCTATTTTACTGCTTGGTAACAGGGGCATAAGGTGAAAGAAACTCTGTCCATTGTTTCTCCCCGGCGCCCGGGATCGAACCCGGGACCACAAGATCAGAAGTCCAGTGTGCTGTCCGCTCGGCCGACCGGCTCCCTAAAAAGAGGTAAAAGCTGTAGTAATAGAACAAGTGGTGGATGAGGTGTTAGTAGGTATAGAACAAATTACCATTGAGTGAGGTGATGGCTAAAGAACAATTGGTGAACAATAAGGAAGGCGTTGGTAGGTAAAGAACAATTGGTGAACAATAAGGAAGGCGTTGGTAGGTAAAGAACAATTGGTGAACAATAAGGAAGGCGTTGGTAGGTAAAGAACAATTGGTGAACAATAAGGAAGGCGTTGGTAGGTAAAGAACAATTGGTGAACAATAAGGAAGGCGTTGGTAGGTAAAGAACAATTGGTGAACATGAGTTCCTCAAGAGCCAGTCCCAGGGTTCGTACTATTTATTGTGTATGTCAACCACCTACCAAGAGAGGTTGACGGTTTTATCAAGCTGTTACACGTGATGGGAAACTGAGGAAAACAATTGAACCAGAAACTAAAGCAAGAAGTTGCAGAACTTGGGCAACTGCAGGATTGCTAACATTGGTAGCTATTGGAGTTCCGTCATAGCAAATATAAGTGGACCTCGCCACACTTGCAGGGGGATTGAAGATTAAAAGGAACATGATAACGAAATACAAGATCCCCTTGTAAAATTATTCAATGTAGACAACCGAACGACTTGATATAGCTAGAAACTAGAGACGCAGATGAATCTCAGAGATATCAGATAGAACCTCCTCAGTTCTATCTGATATGCAGCGATATGAGTCCTCACAGATTCAAGTAAAATGAATTGAAATGAAGAGTAGAGGATTCAAATTCAGTTTTAAATATTAATAAATACAAACAGAGAACTGAAACATATTCTAAAGAGTGGGCTACAAGCTGATGTTGGACCCTGCGACATGAGGCCGCGTCTAGGTGAGTACAGACTCAACACTAACATTGTGAGATATATCAGTAGACGAGCAACAGGTGAGTTATGAGTATTGAGCGTTCACCGAGTCTGGTTCCTCGCTGTATTAACTCACCAGAGAAAAAACGAAAGTGTAATACGGCACAAGTGACTTAATAAGGAGTGAGAGTCGGTGAGTATCACGCAAATTATGCATCAACTGAGTAATAGGGATTCATTAACCTGAGAGGATTAAAGTTAAGTTGCCCAACGCTGCCAGATGGGCCACGCGTTCTTGATGTGGGCAACACTGCTGACTTGATACCACTGCTTTCATAACTGATGACGCCGATACGCGAATTAACATCGCTGGTACGCGAAATAACATCGCTGGTACGCGAATTAACACCGCTGGTACGCGAAATAACATCGCTGGTACGCGAAATAACATCGCTGGTACGCGAATTAACATCGCTGGTACGCGAATTGGCAACGCCTGTAGACGAATAAGCAATGTTATTACGCGAATTGGTAACAATAAAACATAGTTTGACTATGATTCTTGAATTGCTATAGCTTATTGGGGAAGTGTCAAGATACAAAAATGCGCAAGGAATCGAGGTGAAGAGTTAAACCCGAAATGGGTCGTGATCACGCATGTACGCAAGTGAGCAACACTGATATGCCAACTACACTGGAGCGTAAACTGACGCTGATAAAAGTACTAAACAAAAATCACCAGGTTCGTAAACTGACAAGAAATAAATTCGAGTTTTGAGAATGAGTTGAACGCGAGCTAGGAACAGCGGTGCATTTTAAAAGTCCGGTGACCAAGGCCGGCCCGTGTATTGACCTGACACTCAGCCACGGAAGTTGATTGATGGCTTGACACGTGGATTGACAGCGACAGGACGTCAAATGACACGCTTCTCCGAAGAGGAAGATACAGGAGATAGAATGACGGAGGGGGAGGTAGGGTGAGGGAGAATAGAGGAGAATGGTGGAGAGGTAGAAGGAGAATGGAAGGGAATGATGGATGAGAGGTAGGTTGTAGGAGAATAATGGAAGGGAATGATGAGGAGAGCTTGAGTGAGGGAGAAAGATGCAGGGGGTATGATGGAGGAGTGGGAGGGTGAGGGACAATAATACAGGGGTGTGATGGAGGAGTGGGAGGGTGAGGGACAATAATACAGGGGTGTGATGGAGGAGTGGGAGGGTGAGGGACAATAATACAGGGGTATGATGGAGGAGTGGGAGGGTGAGGGACAATAATACAGGGGTGTGATGGAGGAGTGGGAGGGTGAGGGACAATAATACAGGGGTGTGATGGAGGAGTGGGAGGGTGAGGGACAATAATACAGGGGTGTGATGGAGGAGTGGGAGGGTGAGGGACAATAATACAGGGGTGTGATGGAGGAGTGGGAGGGTTAGGGACAATAATACAGGGGTGTGATGGAGGAGTGGGAAGGTGAGGGACAATAATACAGGGGTGTGATGGAGGAGTGGGAGGGTGAGGGAGAATAATACAGGGGTGTGATGGAAGAGGACCAAACACGGGACGGGTGAAGGATATCCATGACTTTTTGTCTTTGCAAGATGCTAAGACAATGTTGATGGATGTCTCGGTGCATTATGCAGGAGGCTGAGGTTTTGTTGCTCGCGCGCGCGCGTGTGTGTACTCACCTAGTTGTGCTTGCGGGGGTTGAGTTTCGGCTCTTTGGTCCCGCCTCTCAACTGTCAGTCAACTGATGTACAGCCTGTTGGGCCTATTGGGCTCTATCATATCTACATTAATACTGTGTATGGAGTCTGCCTCCACCACATCACTTCCTCTGTGTGTATGTGTGTGTGTGTGTGTGTGTGTGTGTGTGTGTGTGTGTGTGTGTGTTTGTGTGTGTGTGTGTGTGTGTGTGTGTGTGACTCACCTAGTGGTGTACATAAAAGGGTTGAGATTAAGCCGCTTATTAACATTCAGCCAACTGTTGTGGCTGAATTCACAAACACTCCGATCGTGTGGTACATTCGGGTACTAAGTTTCCACTTGTCTCCTCGTGTGCCCCGTCAACTAGTCAATCCTGTCTATCAATTCCCCTAACTATTTTGTACGTCGGGATTTATTCACTTTTCTTCCCTCTTCCAATGACGTGATGTTTAGGTCCCATTTATCGTAAATTGCACCTCTCAGCTCTGGAACCAATTTTTGGTATCATTCTGAACTTTATCCAGCCTCATATTGAGTTTAAGGAGATATGGACTGCATGCTGGCGCTGCATACTACAAAATTGATCTAGCATATGTGGTCCCGAATGATACATTGTTCAGCTTTCTGAATGGCTTGTATAGTCAGGGGATGATATCCGGTTGATAAAGGTCTCAGGAAACACTCTGTGTGTGAAGCTACGTGAGGATGATTTATTGTTGTTGTTTTATATTCCGCTACTCTGAAAAAGGTCATTAGCAGCACGGGCTATGGTGAGGCCGTCGTCCTCACCTGGCACAGCAGATGTACGTGTGTGAGGAAGAGTGGGACCAGGAAGAGGAAGAAATGAAGATGGGATGATGATGGAAGAGGTGAAGGAGGAGGGGCAAAGAGTGGAAGTAGAGGAGGATTCTTATGGGGTTAAGTCAGAGTGGGATAATGTTGTTAGTGGAGTACCTCAGGGCTCTGTCCTGGGACCTCTGTTGTTTATAATATATATAAATGATTTAGATTCAGGTTTGAGTAGCAACATTTGCAAATTTGCCGATGAAACGAAAATCGGTAGGGAAATTAATTCGGAGGAGGACTCACTATCACTTCAAGTTGATCTAGATAAGGTTTTGAAATGGTCAAAGGATTGGCAAATGCAGTTTAATGCTGATAAATGTAAAGTTCTGAGGCTAAGTAATGATGATAGAGTTATAAGATACGAGCTAGATGGTGTTGAGATTGCGAAGTCGGATTGCGAAAGGGATCTGGGAGTTATGATTAGTAAGAATTTAAAACAAAAGAATCAATGCATGAATGTTCGTAATAAGACGAATAGGACACTGGGATTTATTAATCGAAGCGTTAGTAACAAGACTCCTGGTGTGGTTCTTAAGCTATATCTTGCTCTGGTTAGGCCCCATTTAGATTATGCAGTTCAGTTTTGGTCGCCGTATTATAGAATAAGAACATAAGAACATAAGAACAAAGGTAACTGCAGAAGGCCTATTGGCCCATACGAGGCAGCTCCTATTCTATAACCACCCAATCCCACTCATATACTTGTCCAACCCGTGCTTGAAACAATCGAGGGACCCCACCTCCACAATGTTACGCGGCAATTGGTTCCACAAATCAACAACCCTGTTACTGAACCAGTATTTACCCAAGTCTTTCCTAAATCTAAACTTATCCAATTTATACCCATTGTTTCGTGTTCTGTGCTGTGTTGATACTTTTAATACCCTATTAATATCCCCCCGGTTATGTCCATTCATCCACTTGTAAACCTCTATCATGTCACCCCTAACTCTTCGCCTTTCCAGTGAATGCAACTTAAGCTTTGTTAATCTTTCTTCATATGAAAGATTTCTAATTTGGGGAATTAACTTAGTCATCCTACGCTGGACACGTTCAAGTGAATTTATATCCATTCTATAATATGGCGACCAAAACTGAACTGCATAATCTAAATGGGGCCTAACTAGAGCAAGATATAGCTTGAGAACCACACCAGGTGTCTTGTTACTAACGCTGCGATTAATAAATCCAAGTGTCCGATTTGCCTTATTACGAACATTTATGCATTGATCCTTTTGTTTTAAATTCTTACTAATCATAACTCCCAGATCCCTTTCGCAATCCGACTTCGCAATCACAACACCATCTAGCTCGTATCTTGTAACTCTATCATCATTACCTAACCTCAGAACTTTACATTTATCAGCATTAAACTGCATCTGCCAATCCTTTGACCATTTCAAAACCCTATCTAGATCAACTTGAAGTGATAGTGAGTCCTCCTCCGAATTAATTTCCCTACCGATTTTCGTATCATCGGCAAATTTGCAAATGTTGCTACTCAAACCTGAATCTAAATCATTTATATATATTATAAACAACAGAGGTCCCAGGACAGAGCCTTGAGGCACTCCACTTACAACATTTTCCCACTCTGACTTGATTCCATTTATACTAACTCTCTGTTTCCTTTGGTATAGCCATGCCCTAATCCAGCTTAATATAGCACCCCCAATACCATGAGACTCTATCTTTTTAATCAGTCTTTCATGTGGCACTGTATCAAAAGCTTTGCTAAAGTCAAGGTATACAACATCGCAATCCTTACCACTATCAACTGCCTCAACAATGCTAGAATAAAAAGATAACAAATTTGTTAAACATGAACGGCCATTTATAAAACCATGTTGCGACTCAATTATTAATTTATGTTTTTCAAGATGAAGACGAATTTTATTTGCTATTATAGATTCGAGTAACTTTCCCACAATAGACGTTAGGCTAATTGGTCGATAGTTAGACGCAAGTGATCTATCTCCTTTCTTAAAAACTGGTATCACATTAGCAACTTTCCAAAACTCTGGCACTCTGCCTGACTCTATTGATTTATTAAATATGGTTGACAGTGGGTCACAAAGCTCCTCTTTGCATTCTTTAAGCACCCTGGCAAACACTTCATCCGGCCCTGGGGATTTGTTTGGTTTGAGTTTTACTATTTGTTTAAGAACATCCTCCCTGGTAACTGCTAAACTCGTCAACCTGTCCTCGTCCCCACCCACATAGACTTGTTCGGCTGAAGGCATATTGTTAAGTTCCTCTTTAGTAAATACAGATACAAAATATTTATTAAAAATACTACTCATCTCTTCATCACTATCTGTTATTTGACCTGTCTCAGTTTTTAATGGACCTATCCTTTCCCTAGTCTTAGTACGATATAACTGAAAAAACCCTTTAGGATTTGTCTTTGCTTGCCCTGCTATGCGAACTTCATAGTTTCTTTTTGCTTTCCTTATCTCTTTTTTAACATTTCTAACCAGTTGTACGAATTCCTGTTCTAAAGTGACCTCCCCATTTTTAATCCTTTTGTACCAAGTTTTAATCCTTTTGTACCAAGCAATCCTTTTGTACCAAGGAATGGATATAAATTCACTTGAACGTGTCCAGCGTAGGATGACTAAGTTAATTCCCCAAATTAGAAATCTTTCATATGAAGAAAAATTAACAAAGCTTAAGTTGCATTCACTGGAAAGGCGAAGAGTTACGGGTGACATGATAGAAGTTTACAAGTGAAAGAATGGACATAACAGGGGGGATATTAATAGGGTATTAAAAATATCAACACAAGACAGAACACGAAACAATGGGTATAAATTGGATAAGTTTAGATTTAGGAAAGACTTGGGTAAATACTGGTTCAGTAACAGGGTTGTTGATTTGTGGAACCAATTGCCGCGTAACGTGCTGGAGGTGGGGTCCCTCGATTGTTTCAAGCGCGGGTTGGACAAGTATATGAGTGGGATTGGGTGGTTATAGATAGGAGCTGCCTCGTATGGGCCAATAGGCCTTCTGCAGTTACCTTTGTTCTTATGTTCTTATGTTCTTATGATTCTGACGAGCTGAAAACAAACAGAGAATGATAAGGGTACTTAAGAAAATAAGGAATAGGGGATTAGGGTACTTAGGGAAATAAGGAATAGGGAATTAGGGTACTTAAAGGGATGAGGGTATCGCACCAGACTTTTTTTTTTTATTATTATTTTCCACCACAGACGTGGCCACACATTTACAATGCTAACCAGCATATATACATTTTCTTCTGTCCTCCATGGACAGGGTTAGAGATGTGTTAATTTAAACATATTGTTCAGGGGTTTATTGAACAATCAACCACAGAAGGTGATTCACTGCTTTTAAAATGCTAAGCTAACCTACGCACTAAACTGTGCGACACAGTGGTTGCCAGGATCAGGTTGGGTTACCGTTACCTGTGGCAGGTGGCTACAAGGGGCCGGATCTCCCAATCCTGACCACTCCCGGTGCAAACTCTGTGAGCAGGAACTGCGGCATGATCTCCCACAATACATCACCGAATGTCCAGTGATTAGACCATTCAGACCCGTTGGCATGAGGAGCTTAGCAATTACTTTATTCACTCACGTGTTCTTGAGGATATCCTCATAATGCACCCAAAATTTGCCAGTGCAGACTACTTATCACATGCCTCAGCATGACTAACCATCCTGTGTGATGGGGACTTTTAGCATCACGAAGCTAGTTTTCTGACACACTGTACTCCCCTTCATATAGTCTATGGTAGCTGCACAAATACAAATGTACTGGCATGTGTTAATAAAAAAAAGGAATAAGGGAAAAGAAATGTAATAGGAAGGGAGAAGGATGACGGAGGGAGGCAGAGGTTCAGCAAATGGATGTTAAGGTGAAAAAGAGAAGAAAAATTGAGGAAAAGCAAAATGCGAGGCAGAAGGAAGGTCAGTATGAATCAAGCTGCAGGAACCAATAAAAAGTTTCTTTTTCAATAATAAGTAGAGTGCGCGTCAGTGCGAGTAGAGGAATAATTTAATGGTTTAGTGCTGGCATGTTAGAGAGGGTCCTGGTAGTAGGGGAGGGTCCTGATAGTAGGGGAGGGTCCTGATAGTAGGGGAGGGTCCTGGTAGTAGGGAAGGGTCCTGGTAGTAGGGGAGGGTCCTGGTAGTAGGGGAGGGGCCTGGTAGTAGGGGAGGGTCCTGGTAGTAGGGTAGGGTCCTGGTAGTAGGGGAGGGGCCTGGTAGTAGGGGAGGGTCCTGGTAGTAGGGGAGAGGCCTGGTAGTAGGGGAGGGTCCTGGTAGTAGGGTAGGGTCCTGGTAGTAGGGGAGGGTCCTGGTAGTAGGGGAGGGGCCTGGTAGTAGGGGAGGGGCCTGGTAGTAGGGGAGGGGCCTGGTAGTAGGGGAGGGGTCCTGGTAGTAGGGGAGGGTCCTGGTAGTAGGGGAGGGGCCTGGTAGTAGGGGAGGGGACAGGTAGTAGGGGAGGGTCCTGGTAGTAGGGGAGGGGCCTGGTAGTAGGGGAGGGGACTGGTAGTAGGGGAGGGGTCCTGGTAGTAGGGGAGGGTCCTGATAGTAGGGGAGGGTCCTGGTAGTAGGGGAGGGTCCTGGTAGTAGGGGAGGGGCCTGGTAGTAGGGGAGGGGACTGGTAGTTGGGGAGGTCCCTGGTAGTAGGGGAGGGTCCTGGTAGTAGGGTAGGATCCTGGTAGTAGGGGAGGGGCCTGGTAGTAGGGGAGGGTCCTGGTAGTAGGGGAGGGGCCTGGTAGTAGGGGAGGGTCCTGGTAGTAGGGTAGGGTCCTGGTAGTAGGGGAGGGTCCTGGTAGTAGGGGAGGGGCCTGGTAGTAGGGGAGGGTCCTGATAGTAGGGGAGGGTCCTGGTAATAGGGGAGGGGCCTGGTAGTAGGGGAGGGTCCTGGTAGTAGGGGAGGTCCTGATAGTAGGGGAGGGTCCTGATAGTAGGGGAGGGTCCTGGTAGTAGGGAAGGGTCCTGGTAGTAGGGGAGGGTCCTGGTAGTAGGGGATGGGCCTGGTAGTAGGGGAGGGTCCTGGTAGTAGGGTAGGGTCCTGGTAGTAGGGGAGGGGCCTGGTAGTAGGGGAGGGTCCTGGTAGTAGGGGAGAGGCCTGGTAGTAGGGGAGGGTCCTGGTAGTAGGGTAGGGTCCTGGTAGTAGGGGAGGGTCCTGGTAGTAGGGGAGGGGCCTGGTAGTAGGGGAGGGGCCTGGTAGTAGGGGAGGGGCCTGGTAGTAGGGGAGGGGTCCTGGTAGTAGGGGAGGGTCCTGGTAGTAGGGGAGGGGCCTGGTAGTAGGGGAGGGGACAGGTAGTAGGGGAGGGTCCTGGTAGTAGGGGAGGGGCCTGGTAGTAGGGGAGGGGACTGGTAGTAGGGGAGGGGTCCTGGTAGTAGGGGAGGGTCCTGATAGTAGGGGAGGGTCCTGGTAGTAGGGGAGGGTCCTGGTAGTAGGGGAGGGGCCTGGTAGTAGGGGAGGGGACTGGTAGTTGGGGAGGTCCCTGGTAGTAGGGGAGGGTCCTGGTAGTAGGGTAGGATCCTGGTAGTAGGGGAGGGGCCTGGTAGTAGGGGAGGGTCCTGGTAGTAGGGGAGGGGCCTGGTAGTAGGGGAGGGTCCTGGTAGTAGGGTAGGGTCCTGGTAGTAGGGGAGGGTCCTGGTAGTAGGGGAGGGGCCTGGTAGTAGGGGAGGGGACAGGTAGTAGGGGAGGGTCCTGGTAGTAGGGGAGGGGCCTGGTAGTAGGGGAGGGGACTGGTAGTAGGGGAGGGGTCCTGGTAGTAGGGGAGGGTCCTGATAGTAGGGGAGGGTCCTGGTAGTAGGGGAGGGTCCTGGTAGTAGGGGAGGGGCCTGGTAGTAGGGGAGGGGACTGGTAGTTGGGGAGGTCCCTGGTAGTAGGGGAGGGTCCTGGTAGTAGGGTAGGATCCTGGTAGTAGGGGAGGGGCCTGGTAGTAGGGGAGGGTCCTGGTAGTAGGGGAGGGGCCTGGTAGTAGGGGAGGGTCCTGGTAGTAGGGGAGGGTCCTGGTAGTAGGGGAGGGTCCTGGTAGTAGGGGAGGGGCCTGGTAGTAGGGGAGGGTCCTGATAGTAGGGGAGGGTCCTGGTAATAGGGGAGGGGCCTGGTAGTAGGGGAGGGTCCTGGTAGTAGGGGAGGTCCTGATAGTAGGGGAGGGTCCTGATAGTAGGGGAGGGTCCTGGTAGTAGGGAAGGGTCCTGGTAGTAGGGGAGGGTCCTGGTAGTAGGGGATGGGCCTGGTAGTAGGGGAGGGTCCTGGTAGTAGGGTAGGGTCCTGGTAGTAGGGGAGGGGCCTGGTAGTAGGGGAGGGTCCTGGTAGTAGGGGAGAGGCCTGGTAGTAGGGGAGGGTCCTGGTAGTAGGGTAGGGTCCTGGTAGTAGGGGAGGGTCCTGGTAGTAGGGGAGGGGCCTGGTAGTAGGGGAGGGGCCTGGTAGTAGGGGAGGGGCCTGGTAGTAGGGGAGGGGTCCTGGTAGTAGGGGAGGGTCCTGGTAGTAGGGGAGGGGCCTGGTAGTAGGGGAGGGGACAGGTAGTAGGGGAGGGTCCTGGTAGTAGGGGAGGGGCCTGGTAGTAGGGGAGGGGACTGGTAGTAGGGGAGGGGTCCTGGTAGTAGGGGAGGGTCCTGATAGTAGGGGAGGGTCCTGGTAGTAGGGGAGGGTCCTGGTAGTAGGGGAGGGGCCTGGTAGTAGGGGAGGGGACTGGTAGTTGGGGAGGTCCCTGGTAGTAGGGGAGGGTCCTGGTAGTAGGGTAGGATCCTGGTAGTAGGGGAGGGGCCTGGTAGTAGGGGAGGGTCCTGGTAGTAGGGGAGGGGCCTGGTAGTAGGGGAGGGTCCTGGTAGTAGGGTAGGGTCCTGGTAGTAGGGGAGGGTCCTGGTAGTAGGGGAGGGGCCTGGTAGTAGGGGAGGGGCCTGGTAGTAGGGGAGGGGTCCTGGTAGTAGGGGAGGGTCCTGGTAGTAGGGGAGGGGCCTGGTAGTAGGGGAGGGGACTGGTAGTAGGGGAGGGTCCTGGTAGTAGGGGAGGGTCCTGGTAGTAGGGGAGGGGCCTGGGAGTAGGGGAGGGTCCTGGTAGTAGGGGAGGGGCCTGATAGTAGGGGAGGGTCCTGGTAGTAGGGGAGGGTCCTGGTAGTAGGGGAGGGGCCTGGTAGTAGGGGAGGGTCCTGGTAGTAGGGGAGAGGCCTGGTAGTAGGGGAGGGTCCTGGTAGTAGGGTAGGGTCCTGGTAGTAGGGGAGGGTCCTGGTAGTAGGGGAGGGGCCTGGTAGTAGGGGAGGGGCCTGGTAGTAGGGGAGGGGCCTGGTAGTAGGGGAGGGGTCCTGGTAGTAGGGGAGGGTCCTGGTAGTAGGGGAGGGGCCTGGTAGTAGGGGAGGGGACAGGTAGTAGGGGAGGGTCCTGGTAGTAGGGGAGGGGCCTGGTAGTAGGGGAGGGGACTGGTAGTAGGGGAGGGGTCCTGGTAGTAGGGGAGGGTCCTGATAGTAGGGGAGGGTCCTGGTAGTAGGGGAGGGTCCTGGTAGTAGGGGAGGGGCCTGGTAGTAGGGGAGGGGACTGGTAGTTGGGGAGGTCCCTGGTAGTAGGGGAGGGTCCTGGTAGTAGGGTAGGATCCTGGTAGTAGGGGAGGGGCCTGGTAGTAGGGGAGGGTCCTGGTAGTAGGGGAGGGGCCTGGTAGTAGGGGAGGGTCCTGGTAGTAGGGTAGGGTCCTGGTAGTAGGGGAGGGTCCTGGTAGTAGGGGAGGGGCCTGGTAGTAGGGGAGGGGCCTGGTAGTAGGGGAGGGGTCCTGGTAGTAGGGGAGGGTCCTGGTAGTAGGGGAGGGGCCTGGTAGTAGGGGAGGGGACTGGTAGTAGGGGAGGGTCCTGGTAGTAGGGGAGGGTCCTGGTAGTAGGGGAGGGGCCTGGGAGTAGGGGAGGGTCCTGGTAGTAGGGGAGGGGCCTGATAGTAGGGGAGGGTCCTGGTAGTAGGGGAGGGTCCTGGTAGTAGGGGAGGGGCCTGATAGTAGGGGAGGGTCCTGGTAGTAGGGGAGGGGCCTGATAGTAGGGGAGGGTCCTGGTAGTAGGGGAGGGGCCTGGTAGTAGGGACGAGTCAGGCTAGTCATATATCAAAGAGCTATAATCGTTTCTTATGATTAATTAACAAGAACACGGTACTCCAATTGCTCCAATATTAACAGTAATATTGGTCTTTTTCATTCTGCAATATTAACAAGAATTCCTCCCTGCCTCATCCACCTCAGACCAGTGCACCAAAGCTGCCATTTTAACCCATAAAAAGGCAGCCCGAAAAAAAATGTTTCATAGGAGCAATGTTGGAGTCTTTAACAGCGGAATATAACTCCAACAGAGCGCAGAGGGTAAGGGAAAACAGCACCCAGTCGGCCGGCCATCCAGCCGGCCATCCAGGTGTCCTCTATACAGTACATTTATAAAAGACTGTGTTTTACGTTCGGGGGTAAACTAATGAAGTTTTTCAAGTGGTTGGGACGTTAATACGGAAGCCTCGGCGTCACAGCCGACTTTTGCATCTGTTATTCAATAGGACTTCGTCGCGCGTGTGATGGGGTTAGCCTCCTGCTGCACAAGTAATGGCGAATGTTTAAAACATATTACAGAACTATTTACAGGAAATTTGTGTACTTACAGGCGAGTGGGTGTTTGAAATGTGGTAGAGGCCCTCTGGTTTTTTGCGTAGGGAGTGAGTGGAAGTAGTAATGTGTTACCGTGTAGTCTAGGGGGTGAGTGGAAGAAGTAATGTGTTACCGTGTAGTCTAGGGAGTGAGTGGAAGTAGTAATACGGTGCTCTTGCAAGAATGTTGTAATCAGTAATGTAACAATACAGGAGCAGGTAATAATGGATGAGTTTATAATGAGATGCAAGACACTAGACGAGTATACACGCCAGAGGCGACATCACAGAGGCGTCAGTGTGTACAAGCTCCCAGGCTGGAGGCTCTTTCCCTTCATCTCTGAATGAACATTGAAAATGCATAATGATTTTTTGGAATACCAATGGGATTTTATTTCCCTGTCACATGCATTTATCTCGTTACAATGTTATATGCCAGGGCAAGTGGTGCATACCAGGGCAAGTGGTGCATACCAGGGCAAGTGGTGCATACCAGGGCAAGTGGTGCATACCAGGGCAAGTGGTGCATACCTGGGCAAGTGGTGCATACCACGGCAAGTGGTGCATACCAGAGCAAGTGGTGCATACCAGAGCAAGTGGTGCATACCTGGGCAAGTGGTGCATACCAGAGCAAGTGGTGCATACCACGGCAAGTGGTGCATACCAGGGCAAGTGGTGCATACCACGGCAAGTGGTGCATACCAGAGCAAGTGGTACATACCAGAGCAAGTGGTGCATACCAGAGCAAGTGGTTCATACCAGGGCAAGTGGTGCATACCAGGGCAAGTGGTGTATACCAGGGCAAGTGGTGCATACCAGGGCAAGTGGTGCATACCAGGGCAAGTGGTGCATACCTGGGCAAGTGGTGCATACCACGGCAAGTGGTGCATACCAGAGCAAGTGGTGCATACCAGAGCAAGTGGTGCATACCTGGGCAAGTGGTGCATACCAGAGCAAGTGGTGCATACCAGGGCAAGTGGTGCATACCACGGCAAGTGGTGCATACCAGAGCAAGTGGTGCATACCAGAGCAAGTGGTGCATACCAGAGCAAGTGGTTCATACCAGGGCAAGTGGTGCATACCAGGGCAAGTGGTGCATACCAGGGCAAGTGGTGCATACCAGGGCAAGTGGGGCATACCAGGGCAAGTGGTGCATACCAGGGCAAGTGGTGTATACCAGGGCAAGTGGTACATACCAGGGCAAGTGGTACATACCAGGGCAAGTGGTGCATACCAGGGCAAGTGGTGCATACCAGGGCAAGTGGTGTATACCAGGGCAAGTGGTGCATACCAGGGCAAGTGGTGCATACCAGGGCAAGTGGTGCATACCAGGGCAAGTGGTGCATACCAGGGCAAGTGGTACATACCAGGGCAAGTGGTGCATACCAGGGCAAGTGGTGCATACCAGGGCAAGTGGTGTATACCAGGGCAAGTGGTGCATACCAGGGCAAGTGGTGCATACCAGGGCAAGTGGTGCATACCAGGGCAAGTGGTGCATACATGGGAAAGTGGTGCATACCAGGGCAAGTGGTGCATACCAGGGCAAGTGGTGTATACCAGGGCAAGTGGTGCATACCAGGGCAAGTGGTGTATACCAGGGCAAGTGGTGCATACCAGGGCAAGTGGTGCATACCAGGGCAAGTGGTGCATACCAGGGCAAGTGGTGCATACCAGAGCAAGTGGTGCATACCACGGCAAGTGGTGTATACCAGGGCAAGTGGTACTTACCAGGGCAAGTGGTACATACCAGGGCAAGTGGTGCATACCAGGGCAAGTGGTGCATACCAGGGCAAGTGGTGTATACCAGGGCAAGTGGTGCATACCAGGGCAAGTGGTGCATACCAGGGCAAGTGGTGCATACCAGGGCAAGTGGTGCATACCAGAGCAAGTGGTGCATACCACGGCAAGTGGTGTATACCAGGGCAAGTGGTGCATACTAGGGCAAGTGGTGCATACCAGGGCAAGTGGTGCATACCAGGGCAAGTGGTGCATACCACGGCATGTGGTGTATACCAGGGCAAGTGGTGTATACCAAAGCAAGTGGTGTATACCAGGGCAAGTGGTGCAAACCAGGGCAAGAAGTATATACCAGGGCAAGTGGTGCATACCAGGGCAAGTGGTACATACCAGGGCAAGTGGTGCATACCAGGGCAAGTGGTGCATACCAGAGCAAGTGGTGCATACCAGGGCAAGTGGTGTATACCAGGGCAAGAAGTATATACCAGGGCAAGTGGTGTATACCAGGGCAAGTGGTGTATACCAGGGCAAGAAGTATATACCAGGGCAAGTGGTGTATACCAGGGCAAGTGGTGTATACCAGGGCAAGTGGTGCAAACCAGGGCAAGAAGTATATACCAGGGCAAGTGGTGCATACCAGGGCAAGTGGTGTATACCAAGGCAAGTGGTGCATACCAGGGCAAGTGGTGCATACCAGAGCAAGTGGTGCATACCAGGGCAAGTGGTGCAAACCAGGGCAAGAAGTATATACCAGGGCAAGTGGTGCATACCAGGGCAAGTGGTGTATACCAGGGCAAGAAGTATATACCAGGGCAAGTGGTGTATACCAGGGCAAGTGGTGTATACCAGGGCAAGTGGTGCAAACCAGGGCAAGAAGTATATACCAGGGCAAGTGATGCATACCAGGGCAAGTGGTGTATACCAGGGCAAGTGGTGTATACCAGGGCAAGTGGTACATACCAGGGCAAGTGGTACATACCAGTGCAAGTGGTGCATACCAGGGCAAGTGATGCATACCAGGGCAAGTGGTGCAAACAAGGCCAAGAAGTATATACCGGGGCAAGAAGTATATACCAGGGCAAGTGGTGCATACCAGGGCAAGTGGTGCATACCAGGGCAAGTGGTGCATACCAGGGCAAGTGGTGTATACCAGGGCAAGAAGTATATACCAGGGCAAGTGGTGTATACCAGGGCAAGTGGTGTATACCAGGGCAAGTGGTGCAAACCAGGGCAAGAAGTATATACCAGGGCAAGTGGTGCATACCAGGGCAAGTGGTGTATACCAGGGCAAGTGGTGTATACCAGGGCAAGTGGTACATACCAGGGCAAGTGGTACATACCAGGGCAAGTGGTGCATACCAGGGCAAGTGGTGCATACCAGGGCAAGTGGTGCATACCTGGGCAAGTGGTGCATACCACGGCAAGTGGTGCATACCAGAGCAAGTGGTGCATACCAGAGCAAGTGGTGCATACCTGGGCAAGTGGTGCATACCAGAGCAAGTGGTGCATACCACGGCAAGTGGTGCATACCAGGGCAAGTGGTGCATACCACGGCAAGTGGTGCATACCAGAGCAAGTGGTACATACCAGAGCAAGTGGTGCATACCAGAGTAAGTGGTTCATACCAGGGCAAGTGGTGCATACCAGGGCAAGTGGTGTATACCAGGGCAAGTGGTGCATACCAGGGCAAGTGGTGCATACCAGGGCAAGTGGTGCATACCTGGGCAAGTGGTGCATACCACGGCAAGTGGTGCATACCAGAGCAAGTGGTGCATACCAGAGCAAGTGGTGCATACCTGGGCAAGTGGTGCATACCAGAGCAAGTGGTGCATACCAGGGCAAGTGGTGCATACCACGGCAAGTGGTGCATACCAGAGCAAGTGGTGCATACCAGAGCAAGTGGTGCATACCAGAGCAAGTGGTTCATACCAGGGCAAGTGGTGCATACCAGGGCAAGTGGTGCATACCAGGGCAAGTGGTGCATACCAGGGCAAGTGGGGCATACCAGGGCAAGTGGTGCATACCAGGGCAAGTGGTGTATACCAGGGCAAGTGGTACATACCAGGGCAAGTGGTACATACCAGGGCAAGTGGTGCATACCAGGGCAAGTGGTGCATACCAGGGCAAGTGGTGTATACCAGGGCAAGTGGTGCATACCAGGGCAAGTGGTGCATACCAGGGCAAGTGGTGCATACCAGGGCAAGTGGTGCATACCAGGGCAAGTGGTACATACCAGGGCAAGTGGTGCATACCAGGGCAAGTGGTGCATACCAGGGCAAGTGGTGTATACCAGGGCAAGTGGTGCATACCAGGGCAAGTGGTGCATACCAGGGCAAGTGGTGCATACCAGGGCAAGTGGTGCATACATGGGAAAGTGGTGCATACCAGGGCAAGTGGTGCATACCAGGGCAAGTGGTGTATACCAGGGCAAGTGGTGCATACCAGGGCAAGTGGTGTATACCAGGGCAAGTGGTGCATACCAGGGCAAGTGGTGCATACCAGGGCAAGTGGTGCATACCAGGGCAAGTGGTGCATACCAGAGCAAGTGGTGCATACCACGGCAAGTGGTGTATACCAGGGCAAGTGGTACTTACCAGGGCAAGTGGTACATACCAGGGCAAGTGGTGCATACCAGGGCAAGTGGTGCATACCAGGGCAAGTGGTGTATACCAGGGCAAGTGGTGCATACCAGGGCAAGTGGTGCATACCAGGGCAAGTGGTGCATACCAGGGCAAGTGGTGCATACCAGAGCAAGTGGTGCATACCACGGCAAGTGGTGTATACCAGGGCAAGTGGTGCATACTAGGGCAAGTGGTGCATACCAGGGCAAGTGGTGCATACCAGGGCAAGTGGTGCATACCACGGCATGTGGTGTATACCAGGGCAAGTGGTGTATACCAAAGCAAGTGGTGTATACCAGGGCAAGTGGTGCAAACCAGGGCAAGAAGTATATACCAGGGCAAGTGGTGCATACCAGGGCAAGTGGTACATACCAGGGCAAGTGGTGCATACCAGGGCAAGTGGTGCATACCAGAGCAAGTGGTGCATACCAGGGCAAGTGGTGTATACCAGGGCAAGAAGTATATACCAGGGCAAGTGGTGTATACCAGGGCAAGTGGTGTATACCAGGGCAAGAAGTATATACCAGGGCAAGTGGTGTATACCAGGGCAAGTGGTGTATACCAGGGCAAGTGGTGCAAACCAGGGCAAGAAGTATATACCAGGGCAAGTGGTGCATACCAGGGCAAGTGGTGTATACCAAGGCAAGTGGTGCATACCAGGGCAAGTGGTGCATACCAGAGCAAGTGGTGCATACCAGGGCAAGTGGTGCAAACCAGGGCAAGAAGTATATACCAGGGCAAGTGGTGCATACCAGGGCAAGTGGTGTATACCAGGGCAAGAAGTATATACCAGGGCAAGTGGTGTATACCAGGGCAAGTGGTGTATACCAGGGCAAGTGGTGCAAACCAGGGCAAGAAGTATATACCAGGGCAAGTGGTGCATACCAGGGCAAGTGGTGTATACCAGGGCAAGTGGTGTATACCAGGGCAAGTGGTACATACCAGGGCAAGTGGTACATACCAGTGCAAGTGGTGCATACCAGGGCAAGTGGTGCATACCAGGGCAAGTGGTGCAAACAAGGCCAAGAAGTATATACCAGGGCAAGAAGTATATACCAGGGCAAGTGGTGCATACCAGGGCAAGTGGTGCATACCAGGGCAAGTGGTGCATACCAGGGCAAGTGGTGTATACCAGGGCAAGAAGTATATACCAGGGCAAGTGGTGTATACCAGGGCAAGTGGTGTATACCAGGGCAAGTGGTGCAAACCAGGGCAAGAAGTATATACCAGGGCAAGTGGTGCATACCAGGGCAAGTGGTGTATACCAGGGCAAGTGGTGTATACCAGGGCAAGTGGTACATACCAGGGCAAGTGGTACATACCAGGGCAAGTGGTGCATACCAGGGCAAGTGGTGCATACCAGGGCAAGTGGTGCAAACCAGGGCAAGAAGTATATACCAGGGCAAGTGGTGCATACCAGGGCAAGTGGTGCATACCAGGGCAAGTGGTGCATACCTGGGCAAGTGGTGCATACCAGGGCAAGTGGTACATACCAGGGCAAGTGGTGCATACCTGGGCAAGTGGTGCATACCAGGGCAAGTGGTACATACCAGGGCAAGTGGTGCATACCAGGGCAAGTGGTGCATACCAGAGCAAGTGGTGCATACCAGAGCAAGTGGTGCATACCACGGCAAGTGGTGTATACCAGGGCAAGTGGTGCATACCACGGCATGTGGTGTATACCAGGGCAAGTGGTGTATACCAGGGCAAGTGGTGCATACCACGGCATGTGGTGTATACCAGGGCAAGTGGTGTATACCAGGGCAAGTGGTGTATACCAGGGCAAGTGGTGCAAACCAGGGCAAGAAGTATATACCAGGGCAAGTGGTGCATACCAGGGCAAGTGGTACTTACCAGGGCAAGTGGTGCATACCAGGGCAAGTGGTGCATACCAGAGCAAGTGGTGCATATCAGGGCAAGTGGTGTATACCAGGGCAAGAAGTATATACCAGGGCAAGTGGTGTATACCAGGGCAAGTGGTGTATACCAGGGCAAGAAGTATATACCAGGGCAAGTGGTGTATACCAGGGCAAGTGGTGTATACCAGGGCAAGTGGTGCAAACCAGGGCAAGAAGTATATACCAGGGCAAGTGGTGCATACCAGGGCAAGTGGTGTATACCAGGGCAAGTGGTGTATACCAGGGCAAGTGGTGCATACCAGGGCAAGTGGTGCATACCAGAGCAAGTGGTGCATACCAGGGCAAGTGGTGCAAACCAGGGCAAGAAGTATATACCAGGGCAAGTGGTGCATACCAGGGCAAGTGGTGTATACCAGGGCAAGAAGTATATACCAGGGCAAGTGGTGTATACCAGGGCAAGTGGTGTATACCAGGGCAAGTGGTGCAAACCAGGGCAAGAAGTATATACCAGGGCAAGTGGTGCATACCAGGGCAAGTGGTGTATACCAGGGCAAGTGGTGTATACCAGGGCAAGTGGTACATACCAGGGCAAGTGGTACATACCAGTGCAAGTGGTGCATACCAGGGCAAGTGGTGCATACCAGGGCAAGTGGTGCAAACCAGGGCAAGAAGTATATACCAGGGCAAGAAGTATATACCAGGGCAAGTGGTGCATACCAGGGCAAGTGGTGCATACCAGGGCAAGTGGTGCATACCAGGGCAAGTGGTGCATACCAGGGCAAGTGGTGCATACCAGGGCAAGTGGTGTATACCAGGGCAAGTGGTGTATACCAGGGCAAGTGGTGCAAACCAGGGCAAGAAGTATATACCAGGGCAAGTGGTGCATACCAGGGCAAGTGGTGTATACCAGGGCAAGTGGTGTATACCAGGGCAAGTGGTGCAAACCAGGGCAAGAAGTATATACCAGGGCAAGTGGTGCATACCAGGGCAAGTGGTGCATACCAGGGCAAGTGGTGCATACCAGGGCAAGTGGTGCAAACCAGGGCAAGTGGTGCATACCAGGGCAAGTGGTGCATACCTGGGCAAGTGGTGCATACCAGGGCAAGTGGTACATACCAGGGCAAGTGGTGCAAACCAGGGCAAGTGGTGCATACCAGGGCAAGTGGTGCATACCAGGGCAAGTGGTGCAAACCAGGGCAAGAAGTATATACCAGGGCAAGTGGTGCATACTAGGGCAAGTGGTGCATACCAGGGCAAGTGGTGCATACCAGGGCAAGTGGTGCATACCAGGGCAAGTGGTGTATACCAGGGCAAGTGGTGCAAACCAGGGCAAGTGGTGCAAACCAGGGCAAGTGGTGCATACCAGGGCAAGTGGTGCATACCAGGGCAAGTGGTGCATACCAGGGCAAGTGGTGCAAACCAGGGCAAGAAGTATATACCAGGGCAAGTGGTGCATACCAGGGCAAGTGGTGCATACCAGGGCAAGTGGTGCATACCAGGGCAAGTGGTGCATACCAGGGCAAGTGGTGCAAACCAGGGCAAGTGGTGCATACCACGGCAAGTGGTGCAAACCAGGGCAAGAAGTATATACCAGGGCAAGTGGTGCATACCAGGGCAAGTGGTGCATACCAGGGCAAGTGGTGCAAACCAGGGCAAGAAGTATATACCAGGGCAAGTGGTGCATACCAGGGCAAGTGGTGTATACCAGGTTAAGTGGTGCATACCAGGGCAAGTGGTGCATACCAGGGCAAGTGGTGCATACCAGGGCAAGTGGTGTATACCAGGGCAAGTGGTGTGTACCAGGGCAAGTGGTGCAAACCAGGGCAAGAAGTATATACCAGGGCAAGTGGTGCATACCAGGGCAAATGGTGCATACCAGGGCAAGTGGTGCATTCCAGGGCAAGTGGTGCATACCAGGGCAAGTGGTGCATACCAGGGCAAGTGGTGTATACCAGGGCAAGTGGTGTATACCAGGGCAAGTGGTGTATACCAGGGCAAGTGGTACATACCAGGGCAAGTGGTGCAAACCAGGGCAAGAAGTATATACCAGGGCAAGAAGTATATACCAGGGCAAGTGGTGCATACCAGGGCAAGTGGTGCATACCAGGGCAAGTGGTGCATACCAGGGCAAGTGGTGCATACCAGGGCAAGTGGTGCATACCAGGGCAAGTGGTGTATACCAGGGCAAGTGGTGTATACCAGGGCAAGTGGTGCAAACCAGGGCAAGAAGTATATACCAGGGCAAGTGGTGCATACCAGGGCAAGTGGTGTATACCAGGGCAAGTGGTGTATACCAGGGCAAGTGGTGCAAACCAGGGCAAGAAGTATATACCAGGGCAAGTGGTGCATACCAGGGCAAGTGGTGCATACCAGGGCAAGTGGTGCATACCAGGGCAAGTGGTGCAAACCAGGGCAAGTGGTGCATACCAGGGCAAGTGGTGCATACCTGGGCAAGTGGTGCATACCAGGGCAAGTGGTACATACCAGGGCAAGTGGTGCAAACCAGGGCAAGTGGTGCATACCAGGGCAAGTGGTGCATACCAGGGCAAGTGGTGCAAACCAGGGCAAGAAGTATATACCAGGGCAAGTGGTGCATACTAGGGCAAGTGGTGCATACCAGGGCAAGTGGTGCATACCAGGGCAAGTGGTGCATACCAGGGCAAGTGGTGTATACCAGGGCAAGTGGTGCAAACCAGGGCAAGTGGTGCAAACCAGGGCAAGTGGTGCATACCAGGGCAAGTGGTGCATACCAGGGCAAGTGGTGCATACCAGGGCAAGTGGTGCAAACCAGGGCAAGAAGTATATACCAGGGCAAGTGGTGCATACCAGGGCAAGTGGTGCATACCAGGGCAAGTGGTGCATACCAGGGCAAGTGGTGCATACCAGGGCAAGTGGTGCAAACCAGGGCAAGTGGTGCATACCACGGCAAGTGGTGCAAACCAGGGCAAGAAGTATATACCAGGGCAAGTGGTGCATACCAGGGCAAGTGGTGCATACCAGGGCAAGTGGTGCAAACCAGGGCAAGAAGTATATACCAGGGCAAGTGGTGCATACCAGGGCAAGTGGTGTATACCAGGTTAAGTGGTGCATACCAGGGCAAGTGGTGCATACCAGGGCAAGTGGTGCATACCAGGGCAAGTGGTGCATACCAGGGCAAGTGGTGTGTACCAGGGCAAGTGGTGCAAACCAGGGCAAGAAGTATATACCAGGGCAAGTGGTGCATACCAGGGCAAGTGGTGCATACCAGGGCAAGTGGTGTATACCAGGGCAAGTGGTGTATACCAGGGCAAGTGGTGTATACCAGGGCAAGTGGTGCATACCAGGGCAAGTGGTGCATACCAGGGCAAGTGGTGTATACCAGGGCAAGTGGTGTATACCAGGGCAAGTGGTGCAAACCAGGGCAAGTGGTGCAAACCAGAGCAAGAAGTATATACAAGGTTACAGTGGTTCTATATTCAGTATGATTGGAAGCCATCAGTATTAACATGTTGACTATCAAGGTGAACTGACAACAATGTCAGCTGTGTATGAACTGTGAGTGAAGCACAAGGCACTCTGGCGAAGTGGTTCTCATACCACAGGTCCCGTTGTCGGCTCTCCCTCAAAAGGTTTTATAATTCGGTTTAAATTAGTTTCCCCGAGTGTAAACATATCTTGGCCGGCTTCCCATAAAACTTCAACCGGTTCTCAGACACGGAAAAAAGGGGAGGGGGGGGGGGATAATACACCCGACCCCGCTACGGGTTTACACCATAACTGAAACACTCGGCAGTTTTCGATTGTCTATTTGAGTAGATTGATTGGAGTTAGTAGAAGTTAATAATGAACGAAATAGCTTTTATATTACATTGAGGTTCGTTTTTCATTGCAATAAAACGCTCATCTTCAATTAGGTGGAAAGTGTAATAAGAATCTGGGATAGTGTGGTTCCTGACTGGACATCGGCGATCAGATGTCAGAAGCAGACGATCATCTGCAGTTGAAACAGCTGACTCAAGTTCCTGATTCCCTACCGTCGGGAAATATATGTGGAGTGGAATGCGGCATAATTTCGGCCCAAGTGGCTATTTTCCATCAGTTCTGGGCTATATATTACCAGGAATGGAGGATAAATATTTGGCGCAGACAATTTATCTATGACAAAATGCAAGCTACATTGGCGAATTATGTCACAGTCGACCACTCTCACAGCCCTAGTTTACGGTCAGATAATATTGTGTGACAACTGTGCACCCGGGCGGTGTTACAGCGGCGGGTCCGCTGCTAGATATCCACGCTCAAACAGGCTACACAACAACCCGCCTACACATGTTATTTTGGCATTCATGGTGGCGGTGAACATTCATAGTGGCTATCTTGTTTTGTTGAACACATAGACGTACCTGTAGGGTCGAACGTCAGCTCCTAAGCCCTACCTCTCAATTTTTTTTTTGTGTATACTTTAATGCAATGACTATTCTTACGTTTGCATATCAAACTGTGTATTAAGTCAGCATCGACACTTTCATGACCTAATTCAAGCCATTTATTAAAGATTCTTACAATTTCTTATGTTGTTTCAGACATGTTCTGTTGCAAATTAAATAAAAAAATCGATCTTGTAAATTCTCCTTAGAATGATAGTTGCTATCTCCCCCTGTTGATTGGCTCTTTGGTGTGGTGAGGACCATTTCAATCTTTTCTCATCGCTCAAGAACAAGTCTTTTGTATATCTTCAGACGTTTTCTATATTTGTTTTATGTTATTTCAAGAGGTGTGTTTTGTACCGGGGCTTAGTACTCAATAGTGTTACGTGTGGTATAAATTGACAACGTTATTCTGTTAATGTGTTTCTCCGGCTTTAGATCTGAGGTTATGTCTAATCTATCCTGTCTGATATCTGCCCTCTCCGTCTGACACATATGTTTTCTGTTATGATATGCAACAATTGCTTTAGTGAGAATTATATAAGATATATATAAATGTAGTATTCTCCCTTGTAAATTGATACAATATAATTTTTTTTAGTATTCTCTTTATATTGTATAATATTTAATAAAGAAGAAAAAACTAAGTTATACATTTGTTGCCCATGTTATATTCTGGTAATAATTATCTCTGGTGTTAAGGCTAGTCCACTCGAAGGTTGTTTTATTAAGTGTTTCCCGCAACGGGTTTTCTCGTAGACTGAACTCTCTTTTCCTGTCTCATCATCTCTTTCCCATTTCTTATTTGTTTCATATTTTGGGAAGTAAACTCCAATAGCCATCTGTCTTTATATTCCTGGAGCCTGTCTAGGTCCTCCCGTAGTATGCTGGTGCAGTTCTCTGCGGTCATATTCTCAACAGTTGTGCATCGTCTGCAAACATTGCCGTGAACTACGTCTAGCCGGTGGCTGAGCGGACGGAACACTGGCCGCGTGAACCTGTAGTCCCGGGTTCGATCCCGGGCGCCGGCGAGAAACAATGGGCAGAGTTTCTTTTACCCTGATGCACTTGTTACCTAGCAGTAAATAGGTACCTGGGAGTTAGTCAGCTGTCACGGGCTGCTTCCTAGGGCTGGAGGCCTGGTCGAGGACCGGGCCGCGGGGACACTAAACCCCGAAATCATCTCAAGATAACCTCAAGATAGCAGGATGTCTTTTACATAAATCTGGTACAGTTGCGGCCCAAATACTAAATCTTCCGGGACTCCACTGAGCCTCCACCATGATGCCACTTCTCTCACTACACAACCTCCCCTCCTACTAAAAACTTCACATTTCGATCGTATGCGTTACATAAGGCCAAAACTTGTCATACTAGAAAATGGAAGCGGCTGGCGAAAGTGACGTACTGTCCCGTTTTCTGTTTTGGGTCCTCTGATAGGTTAGGGGAGGACACTTTACATTGACCGTTTTCTTGACGTTGGGAAACCTTGGGAGGACGAGCTGCATTACAACTCTGTTTCCTGCTACAGATGTACACTGTTGATACAGCCCCCACTCTGTGGTACAGGAGTACACTGTTGATACAGCCCCACTCTGTGGTACAGGAGTACACTGTTGATACAGCCCCCACTCTGTGGTACAGGAGTACCCTGTTGATACAGCCCCCACTCTGTGGTACAGGAGTACCCTGTTGATACAGCCCCCACTCTGTGGTACAGGAGTACACTGTTGATACAGCCCCCACTCTGTGGTACAGGAGTACACTCTTGATACAGCCCCCACTCTGTGGTACAGGAGTACACTCTTGATACAGCCCCCACACTGTGGTACAGGAGTACACTGTTGATACAGCCCCCACACTGTGGTACAGGAGTACACTGTTGATACAGCCCCCACTCTGTGGTACAGGAGTACCCTGTTGATACAGCCCCCACTCTGTGGTACAGGAGTACACTGTTGATACAGCCCCACTCTGTGGTACAGGAGTACACTCTTGATACAGCCCCACTCTGTGGTACAGGAGTACCCTGTTGATACAGCCCCCACTCTGTGGTACAGGAGTACACTGTTGATACAGCCCCACTCTGTGGTACAGGAGTACCCTGTTGATACAGCCCCCACTCTGTGGTACAGGAGTACCCTGTTGATACAGCCCCCACTCTGTGGTACAGGAGTACCCTGTTGATACAGCCCCACTCTGTGGTACAGGAGTACACTGTTGATACAGCCCCCACTCTGTGGTACAGGAGTACCCTGTTGATACAGCCCCCCTCTGTGGTACAGGAGTACCCTGTTGATACAGCCCCCACTCTGTGGTACAGGAGTACCCTGTTGATACAGCCCCCACTCTGTGGTACAGGAGTACCCTGTTGATACAGCCCCACTCTGTGGTACAGGAGTACCCTGTTGATACAGCCCCCACTCTGTGGTACAGGAGTACCCTGTTGATACAGCCCCACTCTGTGGTACAGGAGTACACTGTTGATACAGCCCCACTCTGTGGTACAGGAGTACCCTGTTGATACAGCCCCCACTCTGTGGTACAGGAGTACCCTGTTGATACAGCCCCACTCTGTGGTACAGGAGTACCCTGTTGATACAGCCCCACTCTGTGGTACAGGAGTACACTGTTGATACAGCCCCACTCTGTGGTACAGGAGTACACTGTTGATACAGCCCCACTCTGTGGTACAGGAGTACACTCTTGATACAGCCCCCACTCTGTGGTACAGGAGTACACTGTTGATACAGCCCCACTCTGTGGTACAGGAGTACACTGTTGATACAGCCCCACTCTGTGGTACAGGAGTACACTCTTGATACAGCCCCCACTCTGTGGTACAGGAGTACACTGTTGATACAGCCCCACTCTGTGGTACAGGAGTACACTCTTGATACAGCCCCCACTCTATGGTACAGGAGTACACTGTTGATACAGCCCCACTCTGTGGTACAGGAGTACACTGTTGATACAGCCCCACTCTGTGGTACAGGAGTACACTGTTGATACAGCCCCCACTCTGTGGTACAGGAGTACACTGTTGATACAGCCCCACTCTGTGGTACAGGAGTACACTGTTGATACAGCCCCACTCTGTGGTACAGGAGTACACTCTTGATACAGCCCCCACTCTGTGGTACAGGAGTACACTGTTGATACAGCCCCACTCTGTGGTACAGGAGTACACTCTTGATACAGCCCCCACTCTGTGGTACAGGAGTACACTGTTGATACAGCCCCACTCTGTGGTACAGGAGTACACTGTTGATACAGCCCCACTCTGTGGTACAGGAGTACACTCTTGATACAGCCCCCACTCTGTGGTACAGGAGTACACTGTTGATACAGCCCCACTCTGTGGTACAGGAGTACACTGTTGATACAGCCCCACTCTGTGGTACAGGAGTACACTCTTGATACAGCCCCACTCTGTGGTACAGGAGTACCCTGTTGATACAGCCCCCACTCTGTGGTACAGGAGTACACTGTTGATACAGCCCCACTCTGTGGTACAGGAGTACACTGTTGATACAGCCACTTTGTATTAGATAAGTACACCGTTGATGTTGAGTGTTTTATAAGTGTGTGTTACGTGTATAGGTGTGTGGTAAATGTTTGAGTGTATGTAAGCGTGTGTAGCGTGTGTAAGCGTGTGTAGCGTGTGAGTGCCGTATGCGTGTCTCAATGTGGTAAGCGTGTGAATGTGTAATAAGTGTGTACTCACCTAGTTGTGTTTGCGGGGATTGCGCTTCAGCTCTTTGGTCCCGCCTCTCAACTCTCACTTAACTGGTGTACAAATTGTGTGGTGTGTTTGCGTGTGTTTATGTGTGTGAAGAAGTGTTTAATACGTGTATGTTAAGTGCGTTAGTGTGAGCATGCAACACCTGATAAAGAGTGCGAGCGTGGCGCAGGAAGTGACATCTGTGCAGGGATTTATCTGCTAATATTTCACAGCTGATTATCGCCAAGCACCCGGAGAAAAAACTCTGTGAGCAATGTATTTCAACGACAGAATAATTACAGTGTAAACAACGGCTCTTCGGTTTAAAGCCCGCTCACGGCCTCGCATTTCATGGGATTTATCATTTTTATTCTTAGTATTTCTATGCTAATAATGATGTTATTTATTAGTATCAGTATTATGTGTAATTATTATTACTTTTATTATCCTTGCTCTCAAACACATATCAAGCAATTAAATGGTGAAAATAAGTTACTGGCAGGTTTTATAAGTGAGTTTGTGGGCGGTAATTGTGCTATTTGATGTGTAATAGAGTCATAAACTGTTTGATGTACTTTTATCTTATGGAACAAATTAAAAGCAAATACGACTAAACATAACTAGACAGCTATATATTTTTGAGTGTGTCGAGGGTAATTGTGGCCTTGTTGTACTGGGATAATATGGTTACATTGAGCCGTCGTGAAGCAAATTCAAGACGAAAATAATCTTGACTAATGCATGTTTTCTTGTACTAATTTAAATGACCTAATTGTGTTTAATTATTCACACTTATTCTTGTTCTGCCATTAACCTAACTGCAACTGTCCGGAAGGAAATCACATTAAATGGTTTTGTGTTTTTTATCTTATTATTCCGTAAAGAAAGTAGGGTGAAGTTTATTTTCTTTCCCTGCTGGGGATACCCTTCTAATTATTGAAGCGGGGAGGGAGGGTTGGGCACGATGTGTTCCGCGTTAAAAAGACAATTTTTTTCTCTCTGTTTGCTAATTATTCCAGACGTCTTCTGCGTCTGCTGTGGAAGAGGAAGGTGGGGGGGGGGGAGGTTGGGGGATGGGGTAAGGGGTAGGGAGGAAGAGGGGAAAGGAGGAAGGGGGGGAGGTTGGGATGGGGTAAAGGGGTAGGGATTAAGAGGGGAAAGGAGGAAGGGGGGGGGGTTAATGGGAGCAGGGGGGGTGGGGGGCTTGAGTGGTAAAGCCTCGTTTTCATCGAGCAAAATATTTATTCGCTCATGATTGTTCAGGCTTGAGTATTTGGAAGCATTTCTGCTCATGTACCCCCAAAAGTACCTGCTGGTTTTATGTATTCTTGAAGGAAATGTTGGAGAATATACATTTATTTTCATTAGCCAGAAATTTATGGGTCTAGTTGGTTGTAATGTTTCTGTTCTTACGGAAATGTATATTCAAATTTGACCTGGACAATAGTATTTGGAAATAATTGACCTTGCTCTCATAAATATTGATGTTCTTGCAGGTAAGAAAAATACACTTGCTCTCATCAACTGATAAATTTGCGACATTATCACTGGCGAAACTAATAGAAAATGCAGCGATATATTTATTTATTCAAACTAATCATGTACTGTACACAATCATGTACACGTGACGTCACGTGGGTTCTCTTTATGTAACGGAAGTTCATTTATGAATATCAGAAACAGGATAGGTTCGAGTACAGAACCCTCGTGGATTCCGCTGGGGACATCAGTCCGTTCTGAGGTCTCACCCCTCACAGTAACTCACTGTTTTCTGATGGGCAGTCCCTTATCCACTGGACTGGAGCGCCCTACCAGATACTCCTGCCCGTTACTCCAACTTATGCACCAGCCTCTTATGTGGTGCTGTGTCAGAGGCTCTATGGCAGTCCAAGAAAATGCAGTTTGCCCTTATTTAATCCTTTCCACCTGGTCGTAGAATTCTATTAAACCTGTGAGGTAAAGTTTGCCATCCCTGAACCCACCTTGGTGGTGTGTCACGAAGTCCCTTGTCTCCAGAAGTGTTACTAACTTTTCTCTCTCGATCTTTTCCATCACCTGGACAGCTAGCAAGACGTGGGTGGGGTCTTAACAGTTCAGCAAGACGTTCTTCTGGGTGGTCCAACGAGAGGTGGTAAAAGCTAATTCAATGAATAGCTTCAAAAGAAGATATGACAAGAAGCGAGATGGCTGATAGTCACTACATCAGGGAACCGACAGCTGACGAGTTAGCGCTCGAACCAGCAAGCACGTCTACGATTAAACAGTAATGGGTGATCCATGGCACATGTTCCCGACGGGCCGAGGACCGGGCCGCGAGGACGCTAAGCCCCGAAATCATCTCAAGGTAACCTCAAGGTAAGGTGGTCGTGTCCGTGCTCTTAACGCTCGCTTTATGCCCTTCTGGGGCTAAACGTGGCCTCGTCCAGACCCATGAGACAATTATCGAAGGAGACGTCAGCCGCCAGACACGATAAACATCGTACAATTCCCCCTCCACAAACCAGTCCGTTCTTCTGGGTACACGTAGAGACGTGCACACGATAACGTGAGAGACCGTCTCTACGCAGCACACCGGGTTGCTCACTTGGGGTTTCACAATCAAACTGAGGTACTGATCTCAGACTTGAAACATTCCCTGGACCACCGCTGTGGTGTCTGGTAGCCATCCGCTCTTACAGTTAAACATTAAGATATAACCCGCCAAACACACACCGAAACTACGACGTTGGTACAACGTTCGAACAAGTTTTAACACCTCCTAACCAGTTATAACAACCAATATAGCAAGTTGTAACAACGTTCTAATACGTCATAAACACGTTAAGCCAAGATGTAACAACTTTATTACAAGTTGTAACAAGCGGAAAATAGAGACAGTTTCGGTTTGTGTTTCCAGGGAATCCATCACATAAATAACATTCCTAACATAATCATCACTCCAGCAACCGATACTATGTGGCATAATTCATACATAGCTGAGCCAACACTTGTAACAAGCAGGTAGTTTCTGTAATATGTATTGTATCACACACACTGAGGAACACCTTCACAGATACAGAATCAGCAAGAATATGGATTATGCCACATTGTATCGGTTAATGAATGTTAGGTAATTTATTATGTGTTTTTTGGACGCTTTATTGATACCTTGTCTCTTTACTGTATATGCTCGTGTGTACTTGAGTCTCTTGTTAGTATATACTTGTTTCTCTTATTATTGTATTTTTGTGTTTGTGTATTATCCTGTTTCTCATGTTAGCATATACTCGTGTCTCTCGTGTAAATTCCTATATCGTTCTTGTTAGTGTATACATAATACCTTTATTAAGGCTTCAAGTTTACTATTGATGTGGCGGGATCATTCTCAGCCCCTCCCTCCTCCCTCTATGGTCTGGCCAGTTCCTAACCATGAAGCATAGCCAGGAAATGGCAGCCCCAGACCTCCGTTAACACAAATAGTAATAACAGGCATTTGAGAATCAGGAAATAAAGAGAGAGTGGTGGAGCAAGTATTGGCCCACACCTGTAACAGGTGCCTTATAAAGGGAGTGCAGGTGTGGCCCAACCTGGTCATCACCGGTTTGCTCCTGGCCCGACCTGGGTTCTGACATAACACTGGCTTACCGGCATGCCCAGCTGGCCGGCAAACAGTGGCTTGATGACTTGATCGCCTGGTTAATAATAGCTTTGCTGGCTTCGCAGCGTGTCACAGTTCACAATGCCCTAACGACTTGGACACCTCGCCTGGTTAACAATGACAATATAAACGGTTAGTCAACTGTAAAGTACATTCACCCCAAAAAATCTACCACTTTCGGGCTATTCATGCCCGTGCCATTTCTTGGGTGGCTTAATCTTCATCAATCAATCAATCTGTGAAGTAACAAGAGCACGCTGGCTTGCTCACTGCTCGTGATCAACTGGACCAGCTTTGCGGGTTCCTCACTCGCCTTCAAAGTACATATTATTAATAATGACTTGACCGTATTATTTTAATATTTTGGAATTGCGAAAATAATGTTTCTGTTAAATTTGCTTCACTTTTAATGCTACGTAAGACGGGAGCTCGTTGGGACACGCTTAACAGATCCCCTTAAGAAGGCTCGACATATCCAGTGGCAGGTTAGTAAGTCTACGTGAGAGGAAGGTGAGACAACACACTAGTTAAGTTCACTTTCGGAGAGAGGTGGCAATAAGCACTACGCCTTAAACAAACATTCAGTATCAAGTTGAATGTTATGTTTTAATCCAGAGATACATGATGAGATCCGGTGATGCAACATATAAATATAACATTCGCACACACACCCTTGGAAGAGTTTTGTAACACAACGGGTCGTCAGACTTTAAATCAACACCTTTGAGCCATGTTGTTGCAAGGTAACTCCGCCCCGCCTCAATCACACAGCCGGGGCGGGGAATAATATCCACACATACAACAGAATCCAGTCATTAGACCATACGGCCGGTGGGGGCCTCGGAGTTGGAGCTTAATCCTCGCAAACACAAGTTGGAACGCACTAAAGAATTATCACATTGTCAGTGGGGATGGCAACACTTTAGGCTACGCCCCTTATTATAGTTTTGACCAATCAAAGTTGAGGGTTTACCTGTGTGTTGGGTTGGTAAATTCGAACAATGTTTTCGTGACTGACTGTGACGGCGAAGTCGTGACAAGTAAAGAGAGTAATAACTAGGTTGTGTACTGTACTCAATAATACGGTTGCTGTGAATTATTAGCATAGTCTATGCTAACAAACTTAGTTATTATCGATAACAGAAATAAGTCATTGTTACGTGGTGTGTGTGTGTGTATTCAGCTATTTGTGCCTGCAGGATCGAGCTTACCACTGGCCCCGCCTTATAGCTACTGTACTTTGTTATTTTATACTTCCTGGCCTAAACTTCTCATGCTGTGTCATACTTCTCTTAAAGTTATACATCAAGGTGACGTTCATAACTTTTTGCTTCAAAATTTGTCCATCACCTTCAATATGAATATTTCACTCTTTTTCTTCCTGTTCGACTCCAGAAGGTTTTCCGCTTCCATGTAGTACCTTTTCACTTGCATGAGGGAAGTTCTAATAACCACTTGTTGGATATACTTTTCTCAAAATGTTTTGGCCATCCTGCTGTTTCTTAGTCTTCCACACTTTTAATACTTCTTATAACTTTTGCGTCAGCAAACATTGAGGACTCTGCTCCCTCTCATAGATCATTTACACAGATCATTAACAGGGATTGTGAATGAGTTTTTTTTATAGATTAATTCATCCTATTAGGCTAGGTTAACTATGTTTACGTTTGGTAAGATTACAAATACAAATACTTCAAGTTAGTAAACAGGACCTGACAACGCTCGTTTTCGTTCATCACACTGAGGAATTATGAGTTATTGCATGTAAATATCACCGACAGTGAGTGAAGGATTTGGCTCTGGAAAAACCGGCTGGAATGTTATTTACTTGCGTTGTGGTTTTCGGTTCAGCTTCGCCACAATTTAAAGTATCGTTGTGACTAAGAAATGTGAATCTATAGAATGTTAAATATATTAATGTTATTAAACGAGCTCGAGTGATGTATAAAGAACTACACTCAGAGGCTCATCCGGAACTTTAATTACTTCACACCAGGCAGTCATCAGGTGCTAACGAGCGCCCACCTAGATTCTCCGGCTGGTAATTGGTTGTCTCACCAGGTGTGGAGAGCTGTAATTTGTCTTGCTACAGACACCACAAGGGTGTCGAAACCAACACTTTCTTAAAGGTGTATACATTACTCTTTTCTTACGTGTAGGTGGGTGGATGATACACAACAACCCTAATGAATAGTGGAAGAGCAAAAAGCTTCTGAGGAAGGTTTGAGGTGTTCTTTTATTGAAAGGAAAGTTGTGAAGGTGTTGGAGTACACAGGACTCCAACCACGGGGACACACCCGAGTGTTGACTTGTATTGTTGTCTCCCTTCAATGTGTCACTCATTAAAAGTATCGACATTATATTCCAGCTCCGTAATAACATTTAATTTCGTATTATCATTTTAGTCTACACTAAATGCACAAGATAATTGTATTTACACTTGAGCAGAGCTATTGGATTGGCGTGTGGATTGTGACATCATATTAATACTTGAGTTATTGTTCATGGTGTAGACTATTATTACAAGGGCGTAATGTAATGTTCAACTCCTCTACTGACAATTTATCTACAAAACATCAACCATGAATACATCTCATTCTAAAAATGTCTCCACTCCACAATCAAGTCTTCTCATTTTCACTGCCCTCTCCACCTTCCTTCATCACCCACACGGCCAGTCCTTCCTTCATGTATGAGAATCTGCTATTAGATACCCCGACGCCTGTTTATACTTGGCGATCTGATAGCCCAACACCAGCATCAGACGGCATGGCCTGGACTAGTCATGTGACCTGGGTATTTATGTTGAAGCTTCTCATGTATTCATTGCCCCTTGCTGAGGTGGTGCGTCCTCGGCCCGACCTCGCTAATAGTCGCCGGCTCAGCTCTTTGGCAAGTAGAGCTCAAAGGAGAGTGATTGAGCCCCGGCCAGTCATAAATATATATTGGCAGGGAACTCCACAGGCTGGCCGAGAGTTGTGTGCCGAGGAGAATGTAATGTCGTCAGCACGTGCTCTACAAAGCCGCCGCACCATACTAACTAAAGGTAATCTGACACTTACGGCTCCACCTTCAGAGGGCAGGAAAAAATAAAACGCCTTTGATGTTCTCTGGGGGTCACACTCGCTCTTTTCCTGTCTCTCACCCTCACGCTCTCTGTTTCTCTTGCTTTTGCACAGACTGGTACAGAAAAAATGCTATTAGTAGGCCTAGATCTTTCCTTTCGTATAGCCCACGTTAAGCCTTTACTATACTAGTACTAGTTTTTCTTGGAACACGACCTACAATCAGTTTTCAACCAGATCCCCCCATTACTGTTAGGTGAACAGTTAAAGATCGGTGTCCAGTCAACCCTCCTTGTTATCCTCCATCAGCTCCTCTGAAGCCTGACCATAGAACTCTCATTTATTTTATGAACTTCCTTAGAGTTTCAGTTGGGAAAACTTTATTTAGTGCTAAGTTATTGTCGTGGTTGTTACTGGATAAAGCTGTGAGCCAGCTGTGTGCCAGAGCCTTCGTATAGTCGCTTGACTTCACTCGTATCTACGTGTTGAACGAACATGTCCCATATGCGATGTCGAAAATTATACAATTAAGAATCATCAGTGCTCAGAGTTTAATATTATCAATTATATATAAAAAACAGGTAAGAACATATTTAGAATTTAGCTGTAGACAGGCGTCCTCAGCTGAGTCGTTAACAGGACTCCAGATATTAGAGTCGTCTGTTATGTTGGAACATCATTAATCTGAATTCGAAGAACATTGCGGCTGCATTTCATTCAATCTGCAATAAAATCCTACATAAATATAAACATATATATGTTTTTAATTTACACACTTCCACATGCATTAGTCAGTATTTATAGGCTCATCAATAATTAAACCTGCCATTTATTCTAACTTACACTGACCTGTAGATTGGGAGTTTTCCCACGTCTTAACAGGTAACCTGTACTAGTCACTGTGTTCCTGTTAATAGATAAAACACCATAAACCAAATCACAATAATTCATCATACTAGAGACAGATGATGGTGTGGTCTGTAGCACGGGAACAGAGCACCTGTCTGTTGGGAGAATGGGACTGTTTTCTACCACCTCTGTCTCTTAATAACAAGATCTTGTCCAATTATGCAGCATTGGCAGTGCCAGTATTTTTGTTGACGTTATTAAAGAACGTTGCTGCTGTGTTGTGGTGGATATTTTGCTTCCAACAAAGTGCCTGATGGGTCGCTTTTTCATACCTATGTGAATGCTTGGTATTTCTGTGTATTTATGTATGTGTATGAGGTATGTGTGTATTTCTCTGCTGTAGTTTGTCCTCCTCGTGACATGTTTCACTCCGCTGAGTAGCAGAGGGGCTGCTGGCTGGGTCATTATAACTATTATTCTCTTTATACTCTAGCCAACATTCTACTACATAGTTAATTATATCTGAATGTATGACTCGTCGGATTCTTAAATGTACGTAACTTTAAATTAATTGATATTCTTGATTTGGTTAAAATAATATGGGGAGTTTAACACGGAGTAATTCAAATTTTCGTAAGTCCGTTTCACGCCTTTATTCCCTAAGTAATTTTAGCTATGTATAAACCAGGTAAACTTTCTGCTGTTAGTTAATTATAATGTAACTTAAGATATGAAGTTGAATAGACTCGATATGTATTTTAATAGACAAGTTTAAACATTTGTAACACATCTTTGTCATCCATCAACAAAGATTATGTGACTTGCCATGAACGCAGTTTACCATCTATTGTTAATAATGATATTTTACGTGTTATAAACAAGTAAAAACAGTGTTTTTATCTTTTTAATCAGTAGAAAAAATAAAGCAAGTTTAAATTTAATTACATAATACTGCAGTAAGTTGGCCCGTAATAAAAAAAAGTTTTTTAAATTAAGTAAAACTCGGCCGTGACGATATGTGGGCAACTCCCTCACTAACCCTGGTGTATAGATTATAGTTTATTTGTTGATTAACTTGTGGAAAACAGTGGAGAATTTTCCACATATTAAACCCCTTGCTTTCTCTCTCTATTTATATATCTATCTTTTATTATATATTAAATATATTTTATTTAAACTAAGACGAGAGTTCATTGGAAATGGTTGAAATTACTAGTGAAAATGCAAGCTAAAAGCTGTTATCCTAAATCCGCTCATCTGAAGCTTGACCCTACAATTTCATTCATTTAACGAGCTTATAGTTAGCTTCCATTAGGCACATATTGTCTCTCACTTCTAATGTCTGGCTCACTTTTCCCTAGCGGCGCTCAGCTTCAACACAACATTTCTATTAACCAAAATACATTTATGATTCATATCTACAAGTCTTGTTAATTAGTATTTCATTAGTTTGGCCGATAATACTTCTACCTATTTGTTACCTCTCTCTTCAAGCGTCTCCAACAACTGCAACAGAAACTTGATAATGACTCATAACTGCTGTAATAAGGCCATTTTAAAGAGAGAGAGAGAGAGAGAGAGAGAGAGAGAGAGAGAGAGAGAGAGAGAGAGAGAGAGAGAGAGAGAGAGAGAGAGAGAGAGAGCGAGAGAGAGAGAGAGAGAGAGAGAGAGAGAGAGAGAGAGAGAGAGAGAGAGAGAGAGAGAGAGCGAGAGAGCGAGAGAGAGAGAGAGAGAGAGAGAGAGAGAGAGAGAGAGAGAGAGAGAGAGAGAGAGAGAGAGAGAGAGAGAGCGAGAGAGCGAGAGAGCGAGAGAGAGAGAGAGAGAGAGGAGAGAGAGAGCGAGAGAGCGAGAGAGCGAGAGAGCGAGAGAAAGAGAGAAAGAGAGAGAGAGAGGGAGGGAGGGAGAGAGAGAGAGAGAGAGAGAGAGAGAGAGAGAGAGAGAGAGAGAGAGAGAGAGAGAGAGAGAGAGAGAGAGAGAGGGAGAGAGAGAGAGAGAGAGAGAGGGAGAGAGAGAGAGAGAGAGAGAGAGAGAGAGAGAGAGAGAGAGAGAGAGAGAGAGAGAGAGAGAGAGAGAGAGAGAGAGAAGGAGAGAGAGAGAGAGAGAGAGAGAGAGAGAGAGAGAGAGAGAGAGAGAGAGAGAGAGAGAGAGAGAGAGAGAGAGAGAGAGAGAGAGAAGGAGAGAGAGAGAGAGAGAGAGAGAGAGAGAGAGAGAGAGAGAGAGAGAGAGAGAGAGAGAGAAGGAGAGAGAGAGAGAGAGAGAGAGAGAGAGAGAGAGAGAGAGAGAGAGAGAGAGAGAGAGAGAGAGAGAGAGAGAGAGAGAGAGAGAGAGAGAGGCAGGCGCGTTGGTGTTAAGATGTCAGGTGATGCAAGCGGACCCAGGGAGAGTAAGAACACCGAGGACCTTCTCTAATAACCTTCATTTGCGCCGGTAACTTGTCGTCGACCGAACCTTCTGCTGACAATTAGCCGGATACGCGAGAGCTAGCTCGTTACCAGGGCTCGTGAGACGCTCACAAGCCGGACCCAACTTCCTTCAATTAGTTTCAAACTGGATTGATGATGACGTTGTCTGGGGGTCGCGGTGCCGGGTGTTAAAAAACTGAGAGAATCCACTGCTCGCGCTGGGATGACGTGCTGATTGGGCCTTTCTCATTAGGACAGCCGGAGTTCCCTGGCTGCTGCCGAGGGCACAGCCTCACGCTGATCTGGGTATTACTAGCTCATTGGTCCTTTTCCTTCATTTCTCACTAAATTTTTCAGATTAACTTTGCTGTTGGTCCTCCAACGCACGCTCACGCTCACACACACACATGCTGATGCAAAAATTATGATGAGGATTAAGACGGAGGAAGACAGTATGAGACTACAAGATGACCTAGACAGACTGCATGAATGGTCCAACAAATGACTACTAAAGTTCAACCCGAGTAAATGTAATGTAATGAAACTAGGCAGTGGAAACAGGAGGCTAGACACAGGATACCGAATGGGAGATTAAGTCCTTCATGAAACTGACAGAGAGAAGGATCTAGGAGTTGATATCACACCAACTCTGTCTCCTGAAGCACACATCAAAAGAATAACGTCTGCGGCATATGCGAGGCTGGCTAACATCAGAACTGCTTGCAGGAACCTGTGTAAGGAATCATTCAGAATCTTGTATACCACATATGTAAGACCAATCCTGGAGTATGCGGCCCCAGCATGGAGCCCGTGCTTGAAAAGGCGAAGCTTGAAAAAGTTCAGAGATATGCCACTAGGCTAGTCCCAGAACTAAGAGGCATGAAGCACGAAGAAAGGCTGCGAGAAATGCACCTCACGACACTTGAAGACAGAAGAGTAAGGGGAGACATGATCACTACCTACAAAATTCTCAGAGGAATTGACAGGGTAGATAAAGATAAACTGTTTAACACGGGTGGTACGCGAACAAGGGAAAACAGGTGGAAACTGAGTACCCAAATGTGCCACAGGGGCGTTAGAAAGAACTTTTTCAGTGTCAGAGTAGTTAACAGATGGAATGCATTAGGCAGTGATGTGATGTGGTAGAGGCTGACTCCATACACAGTTTCAAATGTAGATATGATAGAACCCAGTAGGCTCAGGAACCTGTTCACCAGTTGATTGACGGTTGAGAGGCGGGACCAATGAGCCAGAGCTCAAACCCGCAAGCACAACTAGGTGAATACACACAATCACACAATCACACACACACACACGCACACACACACACACACACACACACACACACACACACACACACACACACACACACACACACACACACACACACACACACACACACACACACACACGCACACACACACACGCACACACACACACACACACACACACACACACGCACACACACACACACACACACGTCTACTTCACTTTCTGTCTCTATCTGTACCAGATTCGGGAATGTAAGAGAGGGAGGAACAGGTGTGATGGGAGAGGAAGGCTTCGTAACCACCCTCTGAGCTAACGCATCTCGTAAAACCTCTCTCGCTAAAACATACGAGGATGCTGAGGCCCCGCCAAGATAATCCCGAGCGGGTAAATATTGTGGAGAGGTTCTTCTCCTGCGGGCGCGCGCCAAGACAAAAGGTGTGTACTCACCTAGTACAGAATCACAATGTGTGTGTGTACTCACCTCACCTAGTTGTACTCACCTCGTTGTGCTTGCGGGGATTGAGCTCACGCTCTTTGGCCCCGTCTCTCAACCGTCAATCAACTGATATACAGATCCCTGAGCCTACTGTACTCTGTGTACACACCTAGTTGTGCTTGCGGGGTTTGAGCTTTAGCTCTTTGGTCCCGCCTCACAACAGTCAGTCAACTGATGTACTGATTCCTGAGCCTACTGGGCTCTATCATATCTTCATGTGAAACTGTGTATGGAGTCAGCCTCCACCACATCACTGCCTAATGCATTCCATTTACTAACTACTCTGACACTGAAAAAGTTCTTTCTAATATCTCTGTGGCTCATTTGGGTACTCAGCTTCCACCTGTGTCCCCTTGTGCATGTAGTACCCGTGTTAAATAATCCATCCTTGTCTACCCTGTCAATTCCCCTGAGAATTTTGTATGTGGTGATCATGTCTCCCCGAGCTCTTCTGTCTTCCAGCGACGTAGGTGCAGTTCACGCAGCCAGTCCTCATAACTCATGCCTCTTAGTTCTGGGACTAGCCTAGTGGCATACCTCTGAACTTTTTCCAGCTTCGTCTTGTTCTTGACTAGGTACAGGCTCCATGCTCAGGCTGCATACTCCAGGATTGGCCCGACATATGTGGTGTACAAAGTTCTGAAGGATTCCTTACACAGGTTTCTGAAAGCACCTAGTACAGAATCACCTAGTGTGTGTGTGTGTGTGTGTGTGTGTGTGTGTGTGTGTGTGTGTGTGTGTGTGTGTGTGTGTGTGTGTGTGTGTGTGTGTGTGTGTGTGTGTGTGTGTGATTCTTTCAGGAATTGTTCGTGTAAGCTCAACATAAATTTGAAATAGATTTAGTTTCATTTATATACGACTTGCTGTGTAGAATTTGTTCTTGATTGAGCGACCATGACGACCACAGGAGCGACCATGACGACCACAGGAGCGACCATGACGACCACAGGAGCGACCATGATGACCACAGGAGCGACCATGACGACCACAGGAGCGACCATGACGACCACAGGAACGACCATGACGACCACAGGAGCGACCATGATGACCTCAGAAGCGACCATGACGACCTCAGGAGCGACCATGACGACCACAGGAGCGACCATGACGACCTCAGGAGCGACCATGATGACCTCAGAAGCGACCATGACGACCACAGGAGCGACCATGACGACCACAGGAACGACCATGACGACCACAGGAGCGACCATGATGACCACAGGAGCGACCATGACGACCACAGGAGCGACCATGACGACCACAGGAACGACCATGACGACCACAGGAGCGACCATGATGACCTCAGAAGCGACCATGACGACCTCAGGAGCGACCATGATGACCACAGGAGCGACCATGACGACCACAGGAGCGACCACGATGACCTCAGGAGCGACCATGACGACCTCAGGAGCGACCATGACGACCACAGGAGCGACCACGATGACCTCAGGAGCGACCATGACGACCTCAGGAGCGACCATGACGACCACAGGAGCGACCACGATGACCTCAGGAGCGACCATGACGACCTCCGGAGCGACCATGACGACCTCAGGAGCGACCATGATGACCTCAGGAGCGACCATGACGACCACAGGAGCGAACATGACGACCTCCGGAGCGACCATGACGACCTCAGGAGCGACCATGATGACCTCAGGAGCGACCATGACGACCACAGGAGCGAACATGACGACCACAGGAGCGACCATGACGACCTCAGGAGCGACCATGATGATCTCAGGAGCGACCATGACGACCACAGAAGCGACCATGACGACCTCAGGAGCGACCATGATGACCTCAGAAGCGACCATGACGGACCACAGGAGCGACCATGACGACCACAGGAGCGACCACGATGACCTCAGGAGCGACCATGATGACCTCAGGAGCGACCATGACGACCACAGGAGCGACCACGATGACCTCAGGAGCGACCATGACGACCTCAGGAGCGACCATGACGACCTCAGGAGCGACCATGATGACCTCAGGAGCGACCATGACGACCACAGGAGCGACCATGACGACCACAGGAGCGACCATGACGACCTCAGGAGCGACCATGATGACCTCAGGAGCGACCATGACGACCACAGGAGCGACCATGACGACCTCAGGAGCGACCATAATGACCTCAGAAGCGACCATGACGACCACAGGAGCGACCATGACGACCACAGGAACGACCATGACGACCACAGGAGCGACCATGATGACCACAGGAGCGACCATGACGACCACAGGAGCGACCATGACGACCACAGGAACGACCATGACGACCACAGGAGCGACCATGATGACCTCAGAAGCGACCATGACGACCTCAGGAGCGACCATGATGACCACAGGAGCGACCATGACGACCACAGGAGCGACCACGATGACCTCAGGAGCGACCATGACGACCACAGGAGCGACCATGACGACCTCAGGAGCGACCATGACGACCACAGGAGCGACCATAACGACCACAGGAGCGACCATGACGACCTCAGGAGCGACCATGACGACCACAGGAGCGACCATGACGACCTCAGGAACGACCATGACGACCACAGGAGCGACCATGACGACCACAGGAGCGACCATGACGACCACATGAGCGACCATGACGACCACAGGAGCGACCATAACGACCACAGGAGCGACCATGATCGCCTCTCGATCTATCACAACTTCCTTTCGAGCGATCAATACCGTAACACAGGTTTCTAAAACACTAAAATGTCCGAGCCGTTTGATGTTATTGTTTGGCCTTCCAGTCCCCAGTGTCCTCTGTTTCGCCTTTGTTGTCGCTCTCACACACACACAACTGACGACTCTTGTAGTGGAGTTCTGGCAGGATTCAACACGATTTTGGTCACTTGGATTGTATGCAGGGGAGAGGTGACGGTTTTGAGAGGCCGGAGGTGTGAAAGGGTGGTATAGAGAGGGAGTTGGAGGGATGTAAGGCACTTTTGTTCTGTTGTTAACACTTGGATGTTGTTAACACTTGGATGTGATGTCGAGTTCCTCACTAACCTCTTTGTTATACTTGATAACTAATTTATCAACTCTTCTCAGTTTCATCAGCTGTTCATTCTCTGTTATTTTTCCCACTGTTGAATCTATGGAGCATTTTAAGTTATCTTAGATTTATCTATTATGTCGTTTTCAAACTGTCCCTTTGGTAGGGGGAGGTAAATGTGTTAAATAGGTGGAAAGTGAAGCTATTTATTGCCGCTGTTCTTATGTTCCTGGAAGGTGTTAACGCGTGGGTTGTAGTCTGTTTTATTTCCCTGGGCCTCGTCCTTGTCTCTTCCTCTGTAACTTTGTATTTCTTTGTCATACTTTCGTGTAGCTTGATACACACTGAAGTTTGTTCTTTCAGAGGATTGTCTGCTCTGTCGTCGTCTTCGTAAACTACCGCAGTTTTTTCCCTTACCGGCCTAGCCTGAACATCTTTGAAAGCGCCTTCCGTGTGTGTGTGTGTGTGTGTGTACTCACCTAATTGTACTCACCTAATTGTGCTTGCGGGGGTTGAGCTCTGGCTCTTTGGTCCCGCCTCTCAACCGTCAATCAACTGGTGTACAGATTCCTGAGCCTATTGGGCTCTATCATATCTACATTTGAAACTGTGAATGGAGTCAGCCTCCACCACATCACTTCCTAATGCATTCCATTTGCTAACTACTCTGACACTGAAAAGTTCTTTCTAACGTCTCTGTGGCTCATTTGGGTACTCAGCTTCCACCTGTGTCCCCTTGTTCGCGTCCCACCAGTGTTGAAAAGTTCGTCCTTGTTTACCCGGTCGATTCCCCTGAGGATTTTGTAGGTTGTGATCATGTCCCCCCTTACTCTTCTGTCTTCCAGTGTCGTGAGGTGCATTTCCCGCAGCCTTTCCTCATAACTCATGCCTCTTAGTTCTGGGACTAGTCTAGTAGCATACCTTTGGACTTTTTCCAGCTTCGTCTTGTGCTTGACAAGGTACGGGCTCCATGCTGGGGCCGCATACTCCAGGATTGGTCTTACATATGTGGTGTACAAGATTCTGAATGATTCCTTACACAGGTTCCTGAACGCCGTTCTGATGTTAGCCAGCCTCGCATATGCCGCAGACGTTATTCTCTTTATGTGGGCTTCAGGAGACAGGTTTGGTGTGATAGTTGTGTGTGTGTGTGTGTGTGTGTGTGTGTGTGTGTGTGTGTGTGTGTGTGTGTGTATGTGTGTGTGTGTGTGTGTGTGTGTGTGTGTGTGTGTGTGTGTGTGTGTGTGTGTGTGTGTGTGTGTGTGTGTGTGTGTGTGTAATTATCTAAGTGTAGTTACAGGATGAGAGCTACGTTCGTGGTGTCCCGTCTTCCCAGCACTCTTTGTCATATAACGCTTTGAAACTACTGACGGTCTTGGCCTCCACCACCTTCTCACTTAACATGTTCCAACCGTCTACCACTCTGTTTGCGAAAGTGAATTTTCATATATTTCTTTGGCATCTGTGTTTAGCTAGTTTAAATCTATGACCTCTTGTTCTTAAAGTTCCAGGTCTCAGGAAATCTTCCCTATCGATTTTATCAATTCCTGTTACTATTTTGTATGTAGTGATCATATCACCTCTTTTTCTTCTGTCTTCTGGTTTTGGCATATTTAATGCCTCTAACCTCTCCTCGTAGCTCTTGCCCTTCAGTTCTAGGAGTCACTTAGTAGCATGTCTTTGCACCTTTTCCAGTTTGTTGATGTGCTCCTTAAGATATGGGCACCACACAACCGCTGCATATTCTAGCTTTGGCCTAACAAAATTCGTGAACAATTTCTTTAGTATATCTCCATCCATGTATTTGAAAGCAATTCTGAAGTTAGAAAGCGTGGCATAGGCTCCTCGCACAATATTCTTTATGTGGTCCTCAGGTGATAGTTTTCTATCTAGAACCACCCCTAGATCTCTTTCTTTATCAGAATTCTTTAAAGATTTCTCACATAATATAAAGGTTTGTGTGGGGTCAATGTTCTCCTATTCCACATTCCATAACATGGCATTTATTAACATTAAATTCCATTTCCCAAGTGGTGCTCCATATACTTATTTTGTCCAGGTCATCTTGAAGGGCATGACAATCATCTTCTAAGTTTCTTATCCTTCCTATTATCTTAGCATCATCAGCAAACATGTTCATATAATTCTGTATACCAACTGATAGATCATTTATGTAGACAATAAACATCACTGGTGCAAGAACTGAACCCTGTGGTACTCCTCTTGTGACATTTCTCCAGTCCGATACATTGCCTCTGATCACTGCCCTCATTTTTCTATCAGTTAGAAAAATTTTCATCCATGTTAGAAAGCTTACCTGTCACTCCTCCAATATTTTCCAGTTTCCAGAACAACCTCTTATGTGGAACTCTGTCGAAAAGCCTTTTTTTAGGTCCAGATAGATGCAGTCAACCCAACCATCTCTTTCCTGTAATATCTCTGTTGCTCGATCAATGAAACTGAGTAAATTCGATACACATGATCTTTCAGATCGAAAACCATACTGTCTGTGATATTATATAACTTCTCTCCAGGTGTTCTAACCCATTTAGTTTTAATTATTTTTTCCAATATTTTGACTATTACACTTGTCAATGATACAGGTCTATAATTAAGGGGGTCTTCCCTGCTTCCACTTTTGTAGATTGAAACTATGTTAGCCTTTTTCCACACATCAGCTACAACTCCTATAAACAGGGATGCCTGAAAAAATCAGTTGAAGTGGAATGCTGAGCTCAGGTGCACATTCTCTCAGAACCCATGGTGAAAACTCCATCTGGACCAACTGCTTTGTTCTTATTTAGCTCCTTGAGCATTTTTTCCACTTCGTCTCTAGACACCTCTTTGTGCTCTATGTTGCTCTCTGGAATTCTTATTGTGTCTGGTTCCCTGAAGATTTAATATTGTACAAACACACTTTGGAACTTTTCGTTTAATGTTTCACACATTTCCTTTTCATTTTCCGTGAATCTATTTCCCATTTTCAACCTCTGAATATTATCCTTTACCTGCAATTTGTTGTTTATGAATTTATAGAATAGACCTGTTCTGTTTTAACATTTGTCTGCAATCCCTTTTTTCAAAATTTCTTTCTGCCTCTCTCCTCACTGCCGTGTAGTTGTTTCTCGCATCTTTGTATCGCTGGTATGTTTGGGGGTTTGGCCTCTTCCTGTAGTGATTCCATTTTTTGTGTCTTTTGGTCTCTGGCCCTCTCCGCAATTTCTGTTGAACCAATCCTGTTTCCTAGTTCTGCTTCTCTGTTTTGGTATAATTTTTTTTGTGCCTTTATCATATATTTCACAAAACTTGACATACATCTCATTCACTTCCTTGCCTAGCAACAAGCTTGTCCAATTATACCCACTAAAATTTTTTCTAAGGTTGCCATAATGTCCTCTCCTAAAGTCAGGTTTTTCAATTGCATCAACCTTCTTATTTTCTTCCAGATTATAACGCATTGCATACTTTATTTGTGTGTGTGTGTGTGTGTGTGTGTGTGTGTGTGTGTGTGTGTGTGTGTGTGTGTGTGTGTGTGTGTGTGTGTGTGTGTGTGTGTGTGTTGTGTCCGTCGCCGTCCGTCCATGTGCGCACGCATGACACAGGTTCTTGGGAAGTGCTGGTGCTCCTCGTCAGGTGGACAAGGCTCAGCGAGCTGGGGCACCGTTTACTTGGCCGTTGGAAGGACTAGCCACTTGTCAAGTACTTGGCTTCCAGAAATTGACACCAAAGTACTTAACCTTGGTGCTTAAAGCGTAAGCTCGAACTGCCAATGAAACAGATTCTTTCTTCGTGAATGGAGGCTTAGATCATCTACCGCTCACGACACTGCTAGTCACACACCTTCATACAGACAGTCGGTAAAAGCATAATTCAGTTGTGTTGCCAAATCATATAATGTTTGCATCGCTCCTCCTGGAGAATACTCCTGACTGTTTATTCAGTAATTCTGACTAAGAGCTTACTGGACCAAGTAAACTCTGAAATGGCTTTATGGATATATCAGGGCGATGTAATCCACCAACCAAGCCCGTTGCCGTGTATGGCACCTCTACTACTGGCTGGACTCTGATATTCCCACTAGAGTGAAACCCTTGACGTATCTTCTTGTAACTTTTACCTCAGAGTGTATAGGGCTTTCTTCACTTTTAGGGATGTAATAATATATAAACGTGCAAAAAAACTGCCACTGATGTATTTAACATGTACAACCAAAAACCTATACCCTTTATACTCTTAAAAGAAAGTCTTTACAAAGTATATTACTGACATATATGTGCATCACAACCCAGGGCCAAAATTCCTTAAAAAGATGGAACGAGACTCTTTAGCAGGTGGGGCAATATTTATATAGTAGAGAGAGAGAGAGAGAGAGAGACTGTTCCTGCCTTGGTGACCTAGTCTGACCTCGTTTCAGTTACGTGGGGGGTGGGGGGGGGGGGGTCGGTTTAGCGCTGATTGGCAGTCAATTTCCACGCCATAGTGTCTCGATCAGTGTTTCAAGGTCCCGACACCACTCTGCAAAAACCAAACTACCTTCAGTCTTGTTCGCGGTGATGTTATCCGTTTAGTCACACGATCTTCTGTAAAATAGTTGTATAACATTAAATTAACTTTTACATGACACTCATACAACTCCAATGAAGTAGCTAAATCGTAACAATGAATTCTGCAACAGAAAGTCATAAAGTATACTCTATGGCAGTATAGCTTTTAGAAGTCGGTGTATAATAAAAGAAAGGATAGTTCACAAGAATAACGAAATATAAGATCTCTTTGCTGCAATATCGCATCATATCCCATGCTAAATCAAATAATGCCTTGGGAGGGATGCTGGCGGGAAAAGTCTTTCTAGAATTACTTGGTGGCACTCTGGCACTCTCACACATAATAAATCAAATAATGCATTGGATATCAGTTCACACTGGAGGAGTAACTTTGGGAATACCCTTCGTTGCTGTGTGGTAACCTCTCCGTGACCAACAGAATAAGCCAACGGAGAGCACTTCTCTTGAACGTAAAAAATCATATTTTGCGGCCACTTTAGCATATTCCGGCACGCAAAAGTTGGGCCCAGAACTACGTTGATGCCAGCCAGCCTACTTCACTATACAGAGTAGGAAGTTATCGGTAATCTGTACTGATGTTATCTCTTCATGCTGGAGGCGTGGCAGAGTAGTTGGTCGAATCGCAGAGGTCATGATTGTCCTGTACCTTGAGGTCACGCTAACCTGGCCTTTATTATCATGATGTATTTATCACTGTTATCATGATAGATCATCCCGTTGTTATAATAATTCATTATTATAACGGGTTTATCTTTCATAATAATAAGGGTAAATACATTATGATAATAAAGGTTAGGTTAGCATGATATTTTAAGTCTTTAAGACGCTGATAGACCAACTCCTGAGACAATGATGGACCAACCCCTAAGTCCACGATAGACCAACCTTGAGCCCATGATAGACTCGTCCCTGATAGACCAATCCCATAGATCCTTACAGATCAGTTCCTGAAACCCTAATAGACGATCGTGCTAGGTAAGCATGTCTCGAAGCACAAACATAAATATATATTTTGTCAATGTTGAGCTCATGCATTGGGAGAAGGAGTGGTAAACCCGTGTGGTAAACTTGTTGCGAGCTTGGTATTCTCTCCAGCAACAGGTGAACCAGAAGGGTCAAGGATGTGACGCGAATATTCTCTCACGTTGTTTGTGCCTCACTTTACAGAATACATGAATGCACAGAGAGAGAAACATGAAACCCGCCATGAAGAGCATTTATTTTATTTTCTCAAACTATATAATCGTTTTGTTTTGTTTCAGGCACTACTGGGGTTGTGTAGCATATCAAATACTGTAGCAGTATATCCTGCTGGTGGATATACACTGCACCTATATGGGAAATACTTTCAAATATAAAAGAAAAACTGCCTATTAATATATATATACCTACAAAGTTTCTCTTGGTTAACAAAAGCAAAGAAAATATAGCTTTGTCAAATGTGAGACATACTTTCACTCATTCTCCTGACGTGACATATTTTTATAAGCGGTCAGGTTCGTATTCGGTATCAACACACTCTGGTACGTGGACCTTTATGCGGCTACCCAGCACTATGTGAAGGGTCACACAGGTATCAACACACTCTGGTACGTGGACCTTTATGCGGCTACCCAGGACTATGTGAAGGGTCACACAGGTATCAACACACTCTGGTACGTGGACCTTTATGCGGCGACCCAGCACTATGTGAAGGGTCACACAGGTATCAACACACTCTGGTACGTGGACCTTTATGCGGCTACCCAGCACTATGTGAAGGGTCACACAGGTATCAACACACTCAGGTACGTGGACCTTTATGCGGCGACCCAAGACTATGTGAAGGGTCACACAGGTATCAACACACTCTGGTACGTGGACCTTTATGCGGCGACCCAGCACTATGTGAAGGGTCACACAGATTCTCATCTCGTAGGATGGTCTGTCATTCAGGGGCACGAAGTCTGTATGGACCATTGGTCATCTCTAGGTACCTCAGCAACCCTTCTTACTTATTGACCGTCGCAGTCTGACGCATACTTTACCGAAGGCTAAAAATCGTCGTACTAGAAAATGGTAGAGACTTGCAAAATTTACACACTGTTCCGTTTTCTATTTTGGGTCCTTTGGTAGGTTAGGATCTTATCTTAAGGTTATCTTGAGATGATTTCGGGGCTTTAGTGTCCCCGCGGCCCGGTCCTCGACCAGGCCTCCACCCCCACGAAGCAGCCCGTGACAGCTGACTAACACCCAGGTACCTATTTTACTGCTAGGTAACAGTGGCATAGGGTGAAAGAAACTCTGCCCAATGTTTCTCGCCGGCGCCCGGGATCGAACCCGGGACCACAGGATCACAAGTCCAGTGTGTTGTCCGCTCGGCCGACCGGCTCCCCTTATATAGGGGATATAATGTTATGTTGGGACCTCGTGAGTAACACTAGGATAGGGCACTTCAGTGCTGTAGTTTCTTGACGATGGGAAAACCTTAGGATGACGGGCTGACCTCAGCTCCAAGCATGAAAGCTGGACATTTTGACAGTGTTATCTTGGTGGATATGACCCATGCAGTTCCTGCATGAGAACAAATGCAAACAAGCTTGAATTGTCCCCCCAAGCCATTATGCAACCGAAATCTTCTCACCCCTGAATGATTTGAACCCAGATAGCCAGGGTTCCATGCACCGTAGCGTATCCAGTACTTAACCCGCTAGACCACACTGACTATTCAAAATAATTGGAAGTCGTTAGACCCTTAACCCAATCCCCGACAGCACTCGGTAGTCAATTTTGGGGACAGATATTTCATCGAATAGCCTCGCTTGTTGGGACCTCGTGAGTAACACAAGCTTGTAACACAAACACGAACAAGCTTGAATGGTCCCCAAGCCAATATGCAACCGAAAACTTCTCACCCTTGAAGGATTCGACTGACAATGAATCCATTCATTCTTTCCATCTGAAGATGTATTATTAAATACAAAAGTACTTAAGGAAATTCCTGTTTCATTTCTTCCTTCGTGGTCTGACACTAAATTTTTCATCGTGTGTGTTAATTTTCGTGATTTACACACACACACATCAGGGGCTGGCCGAGCGGACAGCACGCTGGGCACTTGATCCTGTGGTCCCGGGTTCGATCCCGGGAGCCGGCGAGAAACAATGGGCAGAGTTTCATTCACCCTATGCCCCCTGTTACCTAGCAGTAAATAGGTACCTGTCACGGGCTGCTTCCTGGTGAGTGTGGTGTGGAAAAAAATAGTTGTAGTTAGAAATAGTTGATTGACAGTTGAGAGGCGGGCCGAAAGAGCAGAGCTCAACCCCGCAAGCACAGCTAGGTGAATACACACACACACACACACACACATATATATATATATATATATATATATATATATATAATATATAATATATATATATAATATATATATATATATATATATATATATATATATATATATATGCAATTGACGATCACAAAACACTGATCATTTTATGCGGAAAATCCACAGAGAAATATGAATTTCTCTGTGGATTTACCATATTTCCATATGAAATATGGATTTTCCGCATATATATATATATTATATATATATATATATATATATATATATATATAATATATATATATATAATATATATGTATATATATATAGGCGTTTAACGATGCATAAGCAACAGGGCTCCATTAAGGAACATATAATCTCTTCCCACAACCAAACCATCGCCAGAGAAATCCTAGTAAACAACACAGAAATCATCGATAGATACAGCGATAGCAGGCGGCTTGACGTTTGCGAGGCACTACACATCAAGAAGTCAACACCAGCAATCAACAGCCAATTAATGCACAACTATATTCTACCCACCTCAAGACTCCGCTCCAATATAGAAGCATCAAGAAATATGGACCAATAGGCTTTCTACAAACACTTCTATTCAATACCCATTGTTTCGTGTTCTGTCTTGTGTTGATGAAATTAATACCCTATTAATGCCACCTCACCCCATCCACCTCACTCAAATGTAGATATAAAATCGGAGATGCGTAAGTTCTATTCAGTTGTGTATTTGTAAACTAAAGTCTTTGAAAATGTAATAAGTTTTACGAAACGCGCTCGTGTCGCGTCAGACTAGAAATAAAAATGAATTTTGGAGAATTGATTTTTGATTTACCTCCAACAGTGAAAAGAAATGTACGAAAGATTGAGAAAACTCGTGTTAGAATTATTAATCTTACTTTCTCGGTCATATTTAATAATATATATATATATATATATATATATATATATATATATATATATATATATATATATATATATATATATATATATATGCGAACAAGCCTGAATGGTCCCCAGGACAATATGCAACTGAAAACTCACACCCCAGAAGTGACTCGAACCCATACTCCCAGGAGCAACGCAACTGGTATGTACAAGACGCCTTAATCCACTTGACCATCACGACCGGACATAATGAGGTGATAGCCGAAGCTATTTGAACCACCCCACCGCCGGCACTCGGATAGTAATCTTGGGCATAGCATTTTACCAAATCACCTCATTCTTTGGGGCACACGTGAGGAACACAAATGCGAACAAGCCTGAATGGTCCCCAGGACAATATGCAACTGAAAACTCACACCCCAGAAGTGACTCGAACCCATACTCCCAGGAGCAACGCAACTGGTATGTACAAGACGCCTTAATCCACTTGTCCTGGGGACCATTCAGGCTTGTTCGCATTTGTGTTCCTCACGTGTGCCCCAAAGAATGAGGTGATTTGGTAAAATGCTATGCCCAAGATTACTATCCGAGTGCCGGCGGTGGGGTGGTTCAAATAGCTTCGGCTATCACCTCATTATGTCTGGTCGTGATGGTCAAGTGGATTAAGGCGTCTTGTACATACCAGTTGCGTTGCTCCTGGGAGTATGGGTTCGAGTCACTTCTGGGGTGTGAGTTTTCAGTTGCATATTGTCCTGGGGACCATTCAGGCTTGTTCGCATTTGTGTTCCTCACGTGTGCCCCAAAGAATGAGGTGATTTGGTAAAATGCTATGCCCAAGATTACTATCCGAGTGCCGGCGGTGGGGTGGTTCAAATAGCTTCGGCTATCACCTCATTATGTCCGGTCGTGATGGTCAAGTGGATTAAGGCGTCTTGTACATACCAGTTGCGTTGCTCCTGGGAGTATGGGTTCGAGTCACTTCTGGGGTGTGAGTTTTCAGTTGCATATTGTCCTGGGGACCATTCAGGCTTGTTCGCATTTGTGTTCCTCACGTGTGCCCCAAAGAATGAGGTGATTTGGTAAAATGCTATGCCCAAGATTACTATCCGAGTGCCGGCGGTGGGGTGGTTCAAATAGCTTCGGCTATCACCTCATTATGTCCGGTCGTGATGGTCAAGTGGATTAAGGCGTCTTGTACATACCAGTTGCGTTGCTCCTGGGAGTATGGGTTCGAGTCACTTCTGGGGTGTGAGTTTTCAGTTATATATATATATATATATATATATATATATATATATATATATATATATATATATAATATATAATATATATATATAATATATATATATATGTATATATATATATATATATATATATATATATATATATATATATATATATATATATATATATATATTATGTGAGAAAGCTGCATGAACGCGCAAGCCATATATCACTAAGAACTCTTTGACCCGGCCAGGATTCGAACCCATGCCGTCCAGGATCACCCTAAACGTACACAGTACCGTGACCACCGCACCAATGATCGTCTTGATCATTGACGATCATTGGTGCGGTGGTCACGGTACTGTGTACGTTTAGGGGTGATCCTGGACGGCATGGGTTCGAATCCTGGCCGGGTCAAAGAGTTCTTAGTGATAATATATATATATATATATATATATATATATATATATATATATATATATATATATGCGCGCTAAAGGCAAATCCTATTTGCTTATTCTGGTGCTTCTGTATCAGGTATCCAGATCTGGAGTTGTTGCAGCTTGTCATTCGTGAGTTTTTTTCTTATTGATCATTTATTGGCAACTATAATTTCACAAAGTTGGGACTAGAGCTGTGAAATCAGATTATTCTGACCGAAGTTAAAATATGGAACGAACAGAAAATTTGTCCGTTGCATCGTTTTCGTATTTCTTTCCTCATTTAGATAATCGGTATATTTTAAAAATGTTGTTTTTGCTTTTAAAGGTATAAAAGCTTATTTCTTCCGCTGTTTGTACAGGAAGAGGAGCGTTTGGTTACGTTTTCTGCCTGTGTTTGCTTTGTGTAAGCTGTAGTGGGAATGGAGGAGCATCGCCAGGGGATGGCAGCGAGGGCAAGGGGTGGCTGGGTGGGCGGCAGCGAGGAGTGTGGGTGGCAGGGAGGACTGGGCGGCAAGTGGCAGGGATGGCTGTGGATGACAGGGTCTGCGGCAGGTGGCAGCGAGAGCAGTGGTCGGCAGGCTGTACACGGCAGGGTCGACGGCAGGAGGCAGGATGTGTAGGGAAGGTGGCAGGGAATGCAGTGGGTGGCTGGTGATAGATGGCAATGTGGGTGGCGGGTGGCGGGGTGTAGGGAGGGTGGCAGGGAGGGCGGCCGGTGGCAGGGAGGAAACACCGGCGTAAAAGTTTCTGATCTTTTAATGGCAACCTCGAGGCTGAGCCGGTCGACGGAGGTTCACAGGAGAGGATTAGAACCCACCCTTCAGGACCAGGCAGCGCTGAGATGTCACAGCAGGCAACACTGGGATGTCACAGCAGGCAACACTGGGATGTCACAGCAGGCAACACTGGGATGTCACAGCTGGCAACACTGGGATGTCACAGCAGGCAACACTGGGATGCCACAGCAGGCAACACTGGGATGTCACAGCAGGCAACACTGGGACGTCACAGCAGGCAACACTGGGATGTCACAGCAGGCAACACTGGGATGTCACAGCAGGCAACACTGGGATGTCACAGCAGGCAACACTGGGATGTCACAGCAGGCAACACTGGGATGTCACAGCAGGTAAGACGTCATACAGGCAGCACTGAGGCGTCATACCAGGCCTTTGATACAGTATTTGACATGATATAAAACTGCACAAACTCGAGAGGCAGGTGGGAGTAAGTGGAAAAGCACTTACATGGGTTAAGAATTACCTTATAGACAGGAGTCGGAGAGTAATAATGAGGGACGAGAAGTCGGTTGTTGTTGTTAAAGATTCGCTACATGGAACAAAAAGTTCCAAGTAACACGGGCTATGGTGAGCCCGTAGATAGTTATGAGAAGTCGGACTAGCGCAGGGTAACAAGCGGAGTACATCAAGGATCGGTGCTGGGACCCATACTATTTCTCATTTATGTAAATGACCAATCTACAGGAGTTGAGTCTTTTATATGTTAATGTTTGCTCAAGATGCAAAACTAATGAGAAAAGTTGCAACAGATGAGGATTGTAAGATTCTCCGTGATGACTTAAACAAGCTGCAGAGTTGATCCGAGAAGTGGCTACTGGAGTTCAACACCAGCAAGTGAAATGTGATGGGAATAGGAACAGGAGACCAAAAGGACAATACATAATAATTGAAACTTCTTCCTGATAATGACTAAAGAAAAAGACGTGGAAGTGGACATAACACCTATTCTAACTCTGGATGTTTATGTAAATGGTAAAGTGTCTGCAGCATACTCAACGCTAGCAAAAGTTAGAACATCATTCAGAAACCTAAATAAGGAGACATCTAAATAAGGATATATCTGAATTTTTCCCTCTAAAATTCATTCTCTGACTTCGTCTTATTCGTTATCATCATTATCTTCTTTAGTGTTCTGTTTTATCCAGATTTTTCTTCTTGCTTTCTTAACCTCTCCCTATTATAATCCAACGTCTTCTCAGCTTATGCAAATAACGTTTAGCGTCGTCGCTGCACTACAGCTTCCGTGACGGTATAGACAACGGACTCTAAATACCATCATTAGATTCCACCGACACTTGCTGCTATTTTACACGATTTAATGAAGGCTTTGTTCATCATAATGATCTCGGAGCTTCCAGAGGAACCCCAGACTAGTGAGTAACAGCGTATACACAGCGTTCAATCAATTCTCTCGTAAATTGCAGTTTTTTTTTTTTTTTTGAGATATATACAAGAGTTGTTACATTCTTGTAGAGCCACTAGTACGCGTAGCGTTTCGGGCAGGTCCCTGGAATACGATCCCCTGCCGCGAAGAATCGTTTTTTCATCCAAGTACACATTTTACTGTTGCGTTAAACAGAGGCTACAGTTAAGGAATTGCGCCCAGTAAATCCTCCCCGGCCAGGATACGAACCCATGACATAGCGCTCGCGGAACGCCAGGCGAGTGTCTTACCACTACACCACGGAGACTGCTAGGTTAGGATTCTCTCCTTTCAGGATCATGGGTCTTTGTACTCACCTAGTTGTGTTTGCGGGGGTTAAGCTCTGGCTCTTTGGTCCCGCCTCTCAACCGTCAATCAACAAACATTTGTGTGTTTGTGTGCGTGCGTGTGTTGACCTATTTGTGCCTGCAAGATCATGCTGCTTCCCTTAATTTTCTCCCATAGTCTCTCGTTCATTGTAAACTTTTCCAACTGTTTCACAAGTACTTTATATGTCGCTCGTTCTCGTACGAGCCTCGTTCATAACATCTGCTAATTTCATGTGTCGTTTTGTGGGGTTTAAGTCGAGAGACTCAAAGTACATGGTATACATTGTTCTAAAGGCCTACTTATTGAGGTTCCTCAAGTTTTTTTATGATGATCGTGTGTTTCGAGTATAGTGTTGACGTTGTCTAGTCTGCATACCTCCTAGACTTTCTTTACTTGTTTTAGGGAAGTAGTTCCCCTTCATTTGTGCCCCGTCCTCTTGAGCGTTCGCAACGTCACTAAACTGATGTACTAAATTGCCCGAACCTAGCCTAACCGAGGACCCACAAATAGAACACAGGACATCACGTCAATTTTTCGAGTCGCCTTATTCTATGGTACATCAGATTTTCGCCTTGGAGAATTTATACTTCAAAATGCTATATATTATTCAAGAGGACGGGGGTCCTGACAGCTGAGTGGACAGCGCTTCGGGTTCGTAGTCCTGAGGTTCCGGGTTCGATCCCCAGTGGAGGCGGAAACGAATGGGCAGAATTTCTTTCACCCTGATGCCCTGTTCACCTAGCAGTAAATAGGTACCTGGGTGTTAGACAGCTGCTACGGGCTGCTTCCTGGGGGGGGGGGTAACAAAAAGAAGGCCTGGTTGAGGACAGGGCCGCGAAGACGCTAAGCCTCGAAATCATCTCAAGATTTCGCAACTCAAGTTGCAGAGTTCTGGAGGCTACTGGTCTCCTGTCACCTATCACCATTATCATCACCTTACACTTACTTGTATTGAATTCCGATAGCCATTTCTAGAATCATCTTTGCTATTAGGTCTTCTTCATCTGTCCTGCAGTTTTCATCCATCAGAATTCTTTTCATTAAATTTGAACCATCTGCAAAGATTGATTTGTTGGACATTGTGTCTTTGGTCAGGACATTGACAACAATGAAGAACAGCATGGAGCTCCAGTCTAATCCTTGGTTAACTCCACTTCTTGTCCTTCACCAATATGACTTCTTGCACTTCACTGTCTTCTGTCTGTTAGATACACTCTCACCTATTTCAGTGCTCTCCCAGTTACCCCTCTGTCTTTTTCTCAACTAATGCATAACTGTGTCAAAGGCTTTTTGTCACGCTCTAAATATGCAGTGTGGCCATCGGAGGCCAGACGTATGAATAATGCAGTGTCGGCTATCAGAGGTGTGAACAATGCAGTCTCGGCTGCTGGTGGACGTTTATACTGCACTGAAATCCTTCGGGCGATGCCAACTTTGCAGTCCATCTCACCTTTTCTACGCCACTTCTAAACATAAATTGTGACATATTTTCTAGTTGAAATTGTTCACTTTTTAAGATAAATTCATGAATCCGTATGTTTATACACAATGTGATGGCTAGGGAGATGCTGCGACATTACCTGGCTGAGATGCCCGGGACAAGCACAGGATGCTAGAGACGTCATGGTTTGACAGGAGAAGATTAGTGACAGCCCTTAGTTAACGACGATGGCTCATCTTCTCATTTTCCCTCCTTCCCTCCTGCCCCACCCCTGTCCCATTTTCCCTTCTATCCTGCATCATTCCCCCTATTCCTGCATCCCTTCTGCTTTCCATCCCTCCTACGCTCTTGCCCTCCATCTCCCATCCCTTCGTCCCACCCTCATTTCTGCTCATCCTCCATCAAGGAGTCAGAGGTTGATGCCATTTTCAGAAAAGGTGCTTCCGTCTAGCCAAAGACCGCTTTAGAGTGCAAAGTTTATACCGTCTTAAGAAAGATAAGCGCTCTAAGTTTGAACACTGTTTAACCATATCTGCTAAAAGGAGAATCTGGCTCAACGTCGAACTGGTAAGAAAAAAACTTTCAAAACTGTAACATTAAAGTGAATTTAGCGTGATATAAACATTTGACAGCGGAGATAGTTTGGGTTTTCGTAGGTTTCTTTACGTTTGATGTGGGAATATTTTCTTAGCTTGATTACGTTTGCCAGTGAATCGTCATTGTCAGGTGTAAGACTCACCTGGATTAGCATTATGACGGATTTGGTATTTTTTACGACAAAGGACGTACTGGAGGCTAACTCCACATGTAATTTATAAGATAAATACGACACAATGTTTGAGGCTGGGGTCGTGACAAAGGTCAACTTACGCTGAAGAGGCGGGGCTTAGAAACACATGCACGCACACATTTTCACAACACACACACACGGAAGGCATGATCAGCATATACTAAATACTCATGAGAATTGTCAGGGTAGAAAAGAACATTCTTTATTTAAATGGAAAGAGCACGAAAAAGAAGACGTTGGAGGAAATAAAGTACCCGAAGAATCACATGGGCGTAAGAAAGAACTTTATAAATAAATGAAAGAGTTATAAATGCATAGATTGAATGATGGGATGAAGCTATACAGGCTCCATACATGGATTAAATATCTATATGGCAGAACCGAACGGGTTTAGGAACTTATTACCAGCAGATTGAAAGTTAAGAGGCACGGTCCACGAGCTGATCCTCAATGAACGCATCGTTACGCAAGCGCAGCAAGGTGAGTACATTAACATGAACAGTCATACGATAACAGCTCAAGGTGACGAAGCTTAAAATGCATGTTAGAAAGGAAAAATATCAGGTTTAGGCACATTTCGGTGTTTACACAACCTCCTCGCATATCCAGGGTATATTGGTCAACGACCCGGAGCATAATTAGACGGAGTGGAGCGCTGGTTGTTACTGAAGCTGGAACTTAAGCAGAGAAGAGGGCTGCTGCCTTGGACTGGCTCATTGGATCACTGCTCCCGCTTCCAGACTAATAAAGGTACGGCCTTTATTAGCCTGACTGTTGGTATTGGCAACTGTCTGGCAGTCTGCCGGAGGTAATATAGCTTGGCTGGTCAGGGATACACTCCCCCGTAGGATAGACAGAGTGGACGGGTCGCTACCTTATTCGACCCGTAGTGTAAAGGTCAGAGGGAAGGTTCCGTTCATCAAACGTACATTATTAATTTAGGTGTCTTACGAGCCTCAGCCTCACGAGTGTTGCAGATGATGTCGTACGACACCACAGCGACTCCTCACTAATGGCGGCGTGTTATTAATCCCAGGACTGTCACGTCGACCTCTTAACAGCCCTCGTAACTCTGTAATACTGCTGCTGCAACTGATAGTTTTACCCTGGCAAGTAATGGCCGTTTTTATTTTAACGTTCCACCAGGACACCAAGTTTGAGAGGCAATGAAACCACAGTTCTTGCTGCTTACGTAATGGACCCTACAGAGAGGTGTGTGTATTCACCTAGTTGTATTCACCTAGTTGTGCTTACGGGGGTTGAACTCTGATCTTTCGGTCCGTCTCTCAATTGTCGATCAACCGTTACTAACTACTGACTAATTTTTTTTCCACACACACAGGAAGCAGCTCCGTAACAGCTGTCTAACTCACAGGTACCTATTTACTGCTAGGTAACAGGGGCGTCAGGGTGAAAGAAATTCTGCCCATTTGTTTCTGGTCCGGGAATCAAACCCGGGCTACAGAATTACGAGCCCTGCGCGCCGTCCACTCAGCTACCAGACCCCATGTGTGTGTGTGTGTTTGTGTGTGTGTGTGTGTGTGTGTGTGTTCCGAAAATGGGCTGTGAATAATGCTTTTGATTAGTATTTATTCTCCAGACAGTCACTTCAGTTTGTCAC
>NC_091173.1:8251760-8319260 GCF_040958095.1 Procambarus clarkii
CCCGTGACAGCTGACTAACACCCAGGTACCTATTTTACTGCTAGGTAACAGTGGCATAGGGTGAAAGAAACTCTGCCCAATGTTTCTCGCCGGCGCCCGGGATCGAACCCGGGACCACAGGATCACAAGTCCAGTGTGTTGTCCGCTCGGCCGACCGGCTCCCCTTATATAGGGGATATAATGTTATGTTGGGACCTCGTGAGTAACACTAGGATAGGGCACTTCAGTGCTGTAGTTTCTTGACGATGGGAAAACCTTAGGATGACGGGCTGACCTCAGCTCCAAGCATGAAAGCTGGACATTTTGACAGTGTTATCTTGGTGGATATGACCCATGCAGTTCCTGCATGAGAACAAATGCAAACAAGCTTGAATTGTCCCCCCAAGCCATTATGCAACCGAAATCTTCTCACCCCTGAATGATTTGAACCCAGATAGCCAGGGTTCCATGCACCGTAGCGTATCCAGTACTTAACCCGCTAGACCACACTGACTATTCAAAATAATTGGAAGTCGTTAGACCCTTAACCCAATCCCCGACAGCACTCGGTAGTCAATTTTGGGGACAGATATTTCATCGAATAGCCTCGCTTGTTGGGACCTCGTGAGTAACACAAGCTTGTAACACAAACACGAACAAGCTTGAATGGTCCCCAAGCCAATATGCAACCGAAAACTTCTCACCCTTGAAGGATTCGACTGACAATGAATCCATTCATTCTTTCCATCTGAAGATGTATTATTAAATACAAAAGTACTTAAGGAAATTCCTGTTTCATTTCTTCCTTCGTGGTCTGACACTAAATTTTTCATCGTGTGTGTTAATTTTCGTGATTTACACACACACACACATCAGGGGCCGGTGGCCGAGCGGACAGCACGCTGGGCACTTGATCCTGTGGTCCCGGGTTCGATCCCGGGAGCCGGCGAGAAACAATGGGCAGAGTTTCATTCACCCTATGCCCCCTGTTACCTAGCAGTAAATAGGTACCTGTCACGGGCTGCTTCCTGGTGTGTGTGGTGTGGAAAAAAATAGTTGTAGTTAGAAATAGTTGATTGACAGTTGAGAGGCGGGCCGAAAGAGCAGAGCTCAACCCCGCAAGCACAGCTAGGTGAATACACACACACACACACACACACATATATATATATATATATATATATATATATATATATATATATATATATATATATATATATATATATATATATATATATATATATATATATATATATATATATGCAATTGACGATCACAAAACACTGATCATTTTATGCGGAAAATCCACAGAGAAATATGAATTTCTCTGTGGATTTACCATATTTCCATATGAAATATGGATTTTCCGCATATATATATATATATATATATATATATATATATATATATATATATATATATATATATATATATATATATATATATGTATATATATATAGGCGTTTAACGATGCATAAGCAACAGGGCTCCATTAAGGAACATATAATCTCTTCCCACAACCAAACCATCGCCAGAGAAATCCTAGTAAACAACACAGAAATCATCGATAGATACAGCGATAGCAGGCGGCTTGACGTTTGCGAGGCACTACACATCAAGAAGTCAACACCAGCAATCAACAGCCAATTAATGCACAACTATATTCTACCCACCTCAAGACTCCGCTCCAATATAGAAGCATCAAGAAATATGGACCAATAGGCTTTCTACAAACACTTCTATTCAATACCCATTGTTTCGTGTTCTGTCTTGTGTTGATGAAATTAATACCCTATTAATGCCACCTCACCCCATCCACCTCACTCAAATGTAGATATAAAATCGGAGATGCGTAAGTTCTATTCAGTTGTGTATTTGTAAACTAAAGTCTTTGAAAATGTAATAAGTTTTACGAAACGCGCTCGTGTCGCGTCAGACTAGAAATAAAAATGAATTTTGGAGAATTGATTTTTGATTTACCTCCAACAGTGAAAAGAAATGTACGAAAGATTGAGAAAACTCGTGTTAGAATTATTAATCTTACTTTCTCGGTCATATTTAATAATATATATATATATATATATATATATATATATATATATATATATATATATATATATATATATATATATATATATATATATGCGAACAAGCCTGAATGGTCCCCAGGACAATATGCAACTGAAAACTCACACCCCAGAAGTGACTCGAACCCATACTCCCAGGAGCAACGCAACTGGTATGTACAAGACGCCTTAATCCACTTGACCATCACGACCGGACATAATGAGGTGATAGCCGAAGCTATTTGAACCACCCCACCGCCGGCACTCGGATAGTAATCTTGGGCATAGCATTTTACCAAATCACCTCATTCTTTGGGGCACACGTGAGGAACACAAATGCGAACAAGCCTGAATGGTCCCCAGGACAATATGCAACTGAAAACTCACACCCCAGAAGTGACTCGAACCCATACTCCCAGGAGCAACGCAACTGGTATGTACAAGACGCCTTAATCCACTTGTCCTGGGGACCATTCAGGCTTGTTCGCATTTGTGTTCCTCACGTGTGCCCCAAAGAATGAGGTGATTTGGTAAAATGCTATGCCCAAGATTACTATCCGAGTGCCGGCGGTGGGGTGGTTCAAATAGCTTCGGCTATCACCTCATTATGTCTGGTCGTGATGGTCAAGTGGATTAAGGCGTCTTGTACATACCAGTTGCGTTGCTCCTGGGAGTATGGGTTCGAGTCACTTCTGGGGTGTGAGTTTTCAGTTGCATATTGTCCTGGGGACCATTCAGGCTTGTTCGCATTTGTGTTCCTCACGTGTGCCCCAAAGAATGAGGTGATTTGGTAAAATGCTATGCCCAAGATTACTATCCGAGTGCCGGCGGTGGGGTGGTTCAAATAGCTTCGGCTATCACCTCATTATGTCCGGTCGTGATGGTCAAGTGGATTAAGGCGTCTTGTACATACCAGTTGCGTTGCTCCTGGGAGTATGGGTTCGAGTCACTTCTGGGGTGTGAGTTTTCAGTTGCATATTGTCCTGGGGACCATTCAGGCTTGTTCGCATTTGTGTTCCTCACGTGTGCCCCAAAGAATGAGGTGATTTGGTAAAATGCTATGCCCAAGATTACTATCCGAGTGCCGGCGGTGGGGTGGTTCAAATAGCTTCGGCTATCACCTCATTATGTCCGGTCGTGATGGTCAAGTGGATTAAGGCGTCTTGTACATACCAGTTGCGTTGCTCCTGGGAGTATGGGTTCGAGTCACTTCTGGGGTGTGAGTTTTCAGTTATATATATATATATATATATATATATATATATATATATATATATATATATATATATATATATATATATATATATATATATGTATATATATATATATGTATATATATATATATATATATATATATATATATATATATATATATATATATATATATATATATATATATATATATATGTGAGAAAGCTGCATGAACGCGCAAGCCATATATCACTAAGAACTCTTTGACCCGGCCAGGATTCGAACCCATGCCGTCCAGGATCACCCCTAAACGTACACAGTACCGTGACCACCGCACCAATGATCGTCTTGATCATTGACGATCATTGGTGCGGTGGTCACGGTACTGTGTACGTTTAGGGGTGATCCTGGACGGCATGGGTTCGAATCCTGGCCGGGTCAAAGAGTTCTTAGTGATATATATATATATATATATATATATATATATATATATATATATATATATATATATATATATATATATATATGCGCGCTAAAGGCAAATCCTATTTGCTTATTCTGGTGCTTCTGTATCAGGTATCCAGATCTGGAGTTGTTGCAGCTTGTCATTCGTGAGTTTATTTTTCTTATTGATCATTTATTGGCAACTATAATTTCACAAAGTTGGGACTAGAGCTGTGAAATCAGATTATTCTGACCGAAGTTAAAATATGGAACGAACAGAAAATTTGTCCGTTGCATCGTTTTCGTATTTCTTTCCTCATTTAGATAATCGGTATATTTTAAAAATGTTGTTTTTGCTTTTAAAGGTATAAAAGCTTATTTCTTCCGCTGTTTGTACAGGAAGAGGAGCGTTTGGTTACGTTTTCTGCCTGTGTTTGCTTTGTGTAAGCTGTAGTGGGAATGGAGGAGCATCGCCAGGGGATGGCAGCGAGGGCAAGGGGTGGCTGGGTGGGCGGCAGCGAGGAGTGTGGGTGGCAGGGAGGACTGGGCGGCAAGTGGCAGGGATGGCTGTGGATGACAGGGTCTGCGGCAGGTGGCAGCGAGAGCAGTGGTCGGCAGGCTGTACACGGCAGGGTCGACGGCAGGAGGCAGGATGTGTAGGGAAGGTGGCAGGGAATGCAGTGGGTGGCTGGTGATAGATGGCAATGTGGGTGGCGGGTGGCGGGGTGTAGGGAGGGTGGCAGGGAGGGCGGCCGGTGGCAGGGAGGAAACACCGGCGTAAAAGTTTCTGATCTTTTAATGGCAACCTCGAGGCTGAGCCGGTCGACGGAGGTTCACAGGAGAGGATTAGAACCCACCCTTCAGGACCAGGCAGCGCTGAGATGTCACAGCAGGCAACACTGGGATGTCACAGCAGGCAACACTGGGATGTCACAGCAGGCAACACTGGGATGTCACAGCTGGCAACACTGGGATGTCACAGCAGGCAACACTGGGATGCCACAGCAGGCAACACTGGGATGTCACAGCAGGCAACACTGGGACGTCACAGCAGGCAACACTGGGATGTCACAGCAGGCAACACTGGGATGTCACAGCAGGCAACACTGGGATGTCACAGCAGGCAACACTGGGATGTCACAGCAGGCAACACTGGGATGTCACAGCAGGTAAGACGTCATACAGGCAGCACTGAGGCGTCATACCAGGCCTTTGATACAGTATTTGACATGATATAAAACTGCACAAACTCGAGAGGCAGGTGGGAGTAAGTGGAAAAGCACTTACATGGGTTAAGAATTACCTTATAGACAGGAGTCGGAGAGTAATAATGAGGGACGAGAAGTCGGTTGTTGTTGTTAAAGATTCGCTACATGGAACAAAAAGTTCCAAGTAACACGGGCTATGGTGAGCCCGTAGATAGTTATGAGAAGTCGGACTAGCGCAGGGTAACAAGCGGAGTACATCAAGGATCGGTGCTGGGACCCATACTATTTCTCATTTATGTAAATGACCAATCTACAGGAGTTGAGTCTTTTATATGTTAATGTTTGCTCAAGATGCAAAACTAATGAGAAAAGTTGCAACAGATGAGGATTGTAAGATTCTCCGTGATGACTTAAACAAGCTGCAGAGTTGATCCGAGAAGTGGCTACTGGAGTTCAACACCAGCAAGTGAAATGTGATGGGAATAGGAACAGGAGACCAAAAGGACAATACATAATAATTGAAACTTCTTCCTGATAATGACTAAAGAAAAAGACGTGGAAGTGGACATAACACCTATTCTAACTCTGGATGTTTATGTAAATGGTAAAGTGTCTGCAGCATACTCAACGCTAGCAAAAGTTAGAACATCATTCAGAAACCTAAATAAGGAGACATCTAAATAAGGATATATCTGAATTTTTCCCTCTAAAATTCATTCTCTGACTTCGTCTTATTCGTTATCATCATTATCTTCTTTAGTGTTCTGTTTTATCCAGATTTTTCTTCTTGCTTTCTTAACCTCTCCCTATTATAATCCAACGTCTTCTCAGCTTATGCAAATAACGTTTAGCGTCGTCGCTGCACTACAGCTTCCGTGACGGTATAGACAACGGACTCTAAATACCATCATTAGATTCCACCGACACTTGCTGCTATTTTACACGATTTAATGAAGGCTTTGTTCATCATAATGATCTCGGAGCTTCCAGAGGAACCCCAGACTAGTGAGTAACAGCGTATACACAGCGTTCAATCAATTCTCTCGTAAATTGCAGTTTTTTTTTTTTTTTTTGAGATATATACAAGAGTTGTTACATTCTTGTAGAGCCACTAGTACGCGTAGCGTTTCGGGCAGGTCCCTGGAATACGATCCCCTGCCGCGAAGAATCGTTTTTTCATCCAAGTACACATTTTACTGTTGCGTTAAACAGAGGCTACAGTTAAGGAATTGCGCCCAGTAAATCCTCCCCGGCCAGGATACGAACCCATGACATAGCGCTCGCGGAACGCCAGGCGAGTGTCTTACCACTACACCACGGAGACTGCTAGGTTAGGATTCTCTCCTTTCAGGATCATGGGTCTTTGTACTCACCTAGTTGTGTTTGCGGGGGTTAAGCTCTGGCTCTTTGGTCCCGCCTCTCAACCGTCAATCAACAAACATTTGTGTGTTTGTGTGCGTGCGTGTGTTGACCTATTTGTGCCTGCAAGATCATGCTGCTTCCCTTAATTTTCTCCCATAGTCTCTCGTTCATTGTAAACTTTTCCAACTGTTTCACAAGTACTTTATATGTCGCTCGTTCTCGTACGAGCCTCGTTCATAACATCTGCTAATTTCATGTGTCGTTTTGTGGGGTTTAAGTCGAGAGACTCAAAGTACATGGTATACATTGTTCTAAAGGCCTACTTATTGAGGTTCCTCAAGTTTTTTTTATGATGATCGTGTGTTTCGAGTATAGTGTTGACGTTGTCTAGTCTGCATACCTCCTAGACTTTCTTTACTTGTTTTAGGGAAGTAGTTCCCCTTCATTTGTGCCCCGTCCTCTTGAGCGTTCGCAACGTCACTAAACTGATGTACTAAATTGCCCGAACCTAGCCTAACCGAGGACCCACAAATAGAACACAGGACATCACGTCAATTTTTCGAGTCGCCTTATTCTATGGTACATCAGATTTTCGCCTTGGAGAATTTATACTTCAAAATGCTATATATTATTCAAGAGGACGGGGGTCCTGACAGCTGAGTGGACAGCGCTTCGGGTTCGTAGTCCTGAGGTTCCGGGTTCGATCCCCAGTGGAGGCGGAAACGAATGGGCAGAATTTCTTTCACCCTGATGCCCTGTTCACCTAGCAGTAAATAGGTACCTGGGTGTTAGACAGCTGCTACGGGCTGCTTCCTGGGGGGGGGGGTAACAAAAAGAAGGCCTGGTTGAGGACAGGGCCGCGAAGACGCTAAGCCTCGAAATCATCTCAAGATTTCGCAACTCAAGTTGCAGAGTTCTGGAGGCTACTGGTCTCCTGTCACCTATCACCATTATCATCACCTTACACTTACTTGTATTGAATTCCGATAGCCATTTCTAGAATCATCTTTGCTATTAGGTCTTCTTCATCTGTCCTGCAGTTTTCATCCATCAGAATTCTTTTCATTAAATTTGAACCATCTGCAAAGATTGATTTGTTGGACATTGTGTCTTTGGTCAGGACATTGACAACAATGAAGAACAGCATGGAGCTCCAGTCTAATCCTTGGTTAACTCCACTTCTTGTCCTTCACCAATATGACTTCTTGCACTTCACTGTCTTCTGTCTGTTAGATACACTCTCACCTATTTCAGTGCTCTCCCAGTTACCCCTCTGTCTTTTTCTCAACTAATGCATAACTGTGTCAAAGGCTTTTTGTCACGCTCTAAATATGCAGTGTGGCCATCGGAGGCCAGACGTATGAATAATGCAGTGTCGGCTATCAGAGGTGTGAACAATGCAGTCTCGGCTGCTGGTGGACGTTTATACTGCACTGAAATCCTTCGGGCGATGCCAACTTTGCAGTCCATCTCACCTTTTCTACGCCACTTCTAAACATAAATTGTGACATATTTTCTAGTTGAAATTGTTCACTTTTTAAGATAAATTCATGAATCCGTATGTTTATACACAATGTGATGGCTAGGGAGATGCTGCGACATTACCTGGCTGAGATGCCCGGGACAAGCACAGGATGCTAGAGACGTCATGGTTTGACAGGAGAAGATTAGTGACAGCCCTTAGTTAACGACGATGGCTCATCTTCTCATTTTCCCTCCTTCCCTCCTGCCCCACCCCTGTCCCATTTTCCCTTCTATCCTGCATCATTCCCCCTATTCCTGCATCCCTTCTGCTTTCCATCCCTCCTACGCTCTTGCCCTCCATCTCCCATCCCTTCGTCCCACCCTCATTTCTGCTCATCCTCCATCAAGGAGTCAGAGGTTGATGCCATTTTCAGAAAAGGTGCTTCCGTCTAGCCAAAGACCGCTTTAGAGTGCAAAGTTTATACCGTCTTAAGAAAGATAAGCGCTCTAAGTTTGAACACTGTTTAACCATATCTGCTAAAAGGAGAATCTGGCTCAACGTCGAACTGGTAAGAAAAAAACTTTCAAAACTGTAACATTAAAGTGAATTTAGCGTGATATAAACATTTGACAGCGGAGATAGTTTGGGTTTTCGTAGGTTTCTTTACGTTTGATGTGGGAATATTTTCTTAGCTTGATTACGTTTGCCAGTGAATCGTCATTGTCAGGTGTAAGACTCACCTGGATTAGCATTATGACGGATTTGGTATTTTTTTACGACAAAGGACGTACTGGAGGCTAACTCCACATGTAATTTATAAGATAAATACGACACAATGTTTGAGGCTGGGGTCGTGACAAAGGTCAACTTACGCTGAAGAGGCGGGGCTTAGAAACACATGCACGCACACATTTTCACAACACACACACACGGAAGGCATGATCAGCATATACTAAATACTCATGAGAATTGTCAGGGTAGAAAAGAACATTCTTTATTTAAATGGAAAGAGCACGAAAAAGAAGACGTTGGAGGAAATAAAGTACCCGAAGAATCACATGGGCGTAAGAAAGAACTTTATAAATAAATGAAAGAGTTATAAATGCATAGATTGAATGATGGGATGAAGCTATACAGGCTCCATACATGGATTAAATATCTATATGGCAGAACCGAACGGGTTTAGGAACTTATTACCAGCAGATTGAAAGTTAAGAGGCACGGTCCACGAGCTGATCCTCAATGAACGCATCGTTACGCAAGCGCAGCAAGGTGAGTACATTAACATGAACAGTCATACGATAACAGCTCAAGGTGACGAAGCTTAAAATGCATGTTAGAAAGGAAAAATATCAGGTTTAGGCACATTTCGGTGTTTACACAACCTCCTCGCATATCCAGGGTATATTGGTCAACGACCCGGAGCATAATTAGACGGAGTGGAGCGCTGGTTGTTACTGAAGCTGGAACTTAAGCAGAGAAGAGGGCTGCTGCCTTGGACTGGCTCATTGGATCACTGCTCCCGCTTCCAGACTAATAAAGGTACGGCCTTTATTAGCCTGACTGTTGGTATTGGCAACTGTCTGGCAGTCTGCCGGAGGTAATATAGCTTGGCTGGTCAGGGATACACTCCCCCGTAGGATAGACAGAGTGGACGGGTCGCTACCTTATTCGACCCGTAGTGTAAAGGTCAGAGGGAAGGTTCCGTTCATCAAACGTACATTATTAATTTAGGTGTCTTACGAGCCTCAGCCTCACGAGTGTTGCAGATGATGTCGTACGACACCACAGCGACTCCTCACTAATGGCGGCGTGTTATTAATCCCAGGACTGTCACGTCGACCTCTTAACAGCCCTCGTAACTCTGTAATACTGCTGCTGCAACTGATAGTTTTACCCTGGCAAGTAATGGCCGTTTTTATTTTAACGTTCCACCAGGACACCAAGTTTGAGAGGCAATGAAACCACAGTTCTTGCTGCTTACGTAATGGACCCTACAGAGAGGTGTGTGTATTCACCTAGTTGTATTCACCTAGTTGTGCTTACGGGGGTTGAACTCTGATCTTTCGGTCCGTCTCTCAATTGTCGATCAACCGTTACTAACTACTGACTAATTTTTTTTCCACACACACAGGAAGCAGCTCCGTAACAGCTGTCTAACTCACAGGTACCTATTTACTGCTAGGTAACAGGGGCGTCAGGGTGAAAGAAATTCTGCCCATTTGTTTCTGGTCCGGGAATCAAACCCGGGCTACAGAATTACGAGCCCTGCGCGCCGTCCACTCAGCTACCAGACCCCATGTGTGTGTGTGTGTGTGTTTGTGTGTGTGTGTGTGTGTGTGTGTGTTCCGAAAATGGGCTGTGAATAATGCTTTTGATTAGTATTTATTCTCCAGACAGTCACTTCAGTTTGTCACACGCTCTTCGGGTTTCGAAGAATTGCACCAGATTGCATATCACCGCTTGTCTGTCCCTCTTGCCATAGCGTGTTTTCACCCTGGTCCTGTGCACTCAATTATACAAATTAGCTTCCTTAATCTACACATCTGCATACACTCTTATCGGGTTGATATGGAATATGCACTCTAAATTTTGCACTAATTCTATATTCCACGCAGGTTTATAGTCTAAATATCCTGTTTAGTGTTCTCGACTTAGCAATATTCTTTATGTCGTGTGTGGTGGTGACCAGCCACGCGAGCTGACACAGTCTGCCCTCTCTCATAAAGAAAATGGGAACCAGGTAATGAGAGCCTGCATTTCCATGTTGAGTTGCTTGTAAACTTGTGGTAATAGCAAGGGGAAAACGCGCTCCAGTCATGTCGAGGGTAGCGCCCCTCAGCGAGGTGCGGGGAAGGTGGGGAACTACAGTCTGTCACGACACTGATTACAGCTGCTCAGTACACCTACGGTGATGTATTCTACATGCGTGGTGATACACTCTTTACTACACTCACACAGTGATACACTCTTTACTACACTCACACAGTGATACACTCTTTACTACACTCACACAGTGATACACTCTCACTACACTCACACAGTGATACACTCTTACTACACTCACACAGTGATACACTCTTTAGTACACTCACACAGTGATACACTCTTTACTACACTCACACAGTGATACACTCTCACTACACTCACACAGTGATACACTCTCACTACACTTACACAGTGATACACTCACACAGTGATACACTCTTTACTACACTCACACAGTGATACACTCTTTACTACACTCACACAGTGATACACTCTTACTACACTCAGTGATACACTCACTACACTCACACAGTGATACACTCTTACTACACTCAGTGATACACTCACTACACTCACACAGTGATACACTCTTACTACACTCACTTAGTGATACACTTTCACTACACTCACACAGTGATACACTCTTTACTACACTCACACAGTGATACACTCTCACTACACTCACACAGTGATACACTCTTTACTACACTCACACAGTGATACACTCTCACTACACTCACACAGTGATACACTCTCACTACACTCACACAGTGATACACTCTTTACTACACTCACACAGTGATACACTCTCACTACACTCACACAGTGATACACACTCTTTACTACACTCACACAGTGATACACTCTCACTACACTCACACAGTGATACACTCTTTACTACACTCACACAGTGATACACTCTCACTACACTCACACAGTGATACACTCTCACTACACTCACACAGTGATACACTCTTTACTACACTCACACAGTGATACACTCTTACTACACTCACACAGTGATACACTCTCACTACACTCACACAGTGATACACTCTCACTACACTCACACAGTGATACACTCTTTACTACACTCACACAGTGATACACTCTCACTACACTCACACAGTGATACACTCTCACTACACTCACACAGTGATACACTCTCACTACACTCACACAGTGATACACACTCTTTACTACACTCACACAGTGATACACTCTTTACTACACTCACACAGTGATACACTCTCACTACACTCACACAGTGATACACTCTCACTACACTTACACAGTGATACACTCACACAGTGATACACTCTTTACTACACTCACACAGTGATACACTCTTTACTACACTCACACAGTGATACACTCTTACTACACTCAGTGATACACTCACTACACTCACACAGTGATACACTCTTACTACACTCAGTGATACACTCACTACACTCACACAGTGATACACTCTTACTACACTCACTTAGTGATACACTTTCACTACACTCACACAGTGATACACTCTTTACTACACTCACACAGTGATACACTCTCACTACACTCACACAGTGATACACTCTTTACTACACTCACACAGTGATACACTCTCACTACACTCACACAGTGATACACTCTCACTACACTCACACAGTGATACACTCTTTACTACACTCACACAGTGATACACTCTTACTACACTCACACAGTGATACACTCTCACTACACTCACACAGTGATACACTCTCACTACACTCACACAGTGATACACTCTTTACTACACTCACACAGTGATACACTCTCACTACACTCACACAGTGATACACTCTCACTACACTCACACAGTGATACACTCTCACTACACTCACACAGTGATACACACTCTTTACTACACTCACACAGTGATACACTCTTTACTACACTCACACAGTGATACACTCTCACTACACTCACACAGTGATACACTCTCACTACACTTACACAGTGATACACTCACACAGTGATACACTCTTTACTACACTCACACAGTGATACACTCTTTACTACACTCACACAGTGATACACTCTTACTACACTCAGTGATACACTCACTACACTCACACAGTGATACACTCTTACTACACTCAGTGATACACTCACTACACTCACACAGTGATACACTCTTACTACACTCACTTAGTGATACACTTTCACTACACTCACACAGTGATACACTCTTTACTACACTCACACAGTGATACACTCTCACTACACTCACACAGTGATACACTCTTTACTACACTCACACAGTGATACACTCTCACTACACTCACACAGTGATACACTCTCACTACACTCACACAGTGATACACTCTTTACTACACTCACACAGTGATACACTCTCACTACACTCACACAGTGATACACACTCTTTACTACACTCACACAGTGATACACTCTCACTACACTCACACAGTGATACACTCTTTACTACACTCACACAGTGATACACTCTCACTACACTCACACAGTGATACACTCTCACTACACTCACACAGTGATACACTCTTTACTACACTCACACAGTGATACACTCTTACTACACTCACACAGTGATACACTCTCACTACACTCACACAGTGATACACTCTCACTACACTCACACAGTGATACACTCTTTACTACACTCACACAGTGATACACTCTCACTACACTCACACAGTGATACACTCTCACTACACTCACACAGTGATACACTCTCACTACACTCACACAGTGATACACACTCTTTACTACACTCACACAGTGATACACTCTTTACTACACTCACACAGTGATACACTCTCACTACACTCACACAGTGATACACACTCTTTACTACACTCACACAGTGATACACTCTCACTACACTCACACAGTGATACACTCTTTACTACACTCACACAGTGATACACTCTTTACTACACTCACACAGTGATACACTCTTTACTACACTCACACAGTGATACTCTTTTTCCACTCACAGTAATACTCTCTTATTACACCCAATGTTATTCTTACTACACCCACACTTATTACTCTCTCTACACCCACACTTATTACTCTCTCTACACCCACACTATTACTCTCTCTACACCCACACTATTACTCTCTCTACACCCACACTATTACTCTCTCTACACCCACACTTATTACTCTCTCTACACCCACACTTATTACTCTCTCTACACCCACACTTATTACTCTCTCTACACCCACACTATTACTCTCACTACACCCACACTATTACTCTCACTACACCCACACTATTACTCTCACTACACCCACACTATTACTCTCTCTACACCCACACTATTACTCTCACTACACCCACACTTATTACTCTCTCTACACCCACAGTGTTACCCTAGTAATACAGTCCCACACCCACAGTAATACATCAATAATTGGAAGTGTAAATTACGGTCAAGTAACATGACAACATTGGGACACTATGAAGCAGTCATCGCTCATTACTGTTATATTCCTTTATTACATTTATTGAGTAATATCGTCAACCATTTATTTTACCTTACACAGAGTGAATTCAGTAGTTCCGGGTTGAATGGCTTTTGTCCTATTGTGGCCGGGTTGGTTCAGGCAAGCGTCTGGGAATAACTAGAATGCTGGTTCAACTCACCTCATTGCCTCAAATGATTTTCTCATCTATTACCATCTATAGCAAGGAGGAAAATGCACTCCAGACATGTCGAGGGTGGCGCCCTGGTACACAAATAAAAATAAAGAGTTCAAAAGGGTGACACTGAGCTATGAGACTCATGTTTCTAAGACTACTTACAGGAAAACACACAAATATAGCAATCACTGTTCGAAGATCTCATCCAGCTCTGCAGAGATGGGGTGCGTGCCATAATAAATATATATATATATATATATATATATATATATATATATATATATATATATATATGTCGTACCTAGTAGCCAGAACTCACTTCTCAGCCTACTATTCAAGGCCCGATTTGCCTAATAAGCCAAGTTTTCCTGAATTAATATATTTACTATAATTTTTTCCTTATGAAATGATAAAGCAACCCATTTCTCTACGTATGAGGTCAATTTTTTTTATTGGAGTTAAAATTAACGTAGATATATGACCGAACCTAACCAACCCTACCTAACCTAACCTAATCTATATTTATAGGTAAGGTTAGGTTAGGTAGCCAAAAAAAGCTAGGTTAGGTTAGGTTAGGTAGGTTAGGTAGATGAAAAAACATTAATTCATGAAAACTTGGCTTATTAGGCAAATCGGGCCTTGAATAGTAGGCTGAGAAGTACGTTCTGGCTATTAGGTACGACATATATATATATATATATATATATATATATATATATATATATATATATATATATATATATATATATATATGTATATATATATATGTATATATATATATATGCTATAGATGCTATATATATATATATATATATATATATATATATATATATATATATATATATATATATATATATATATATATATATTGGTGTATACTGGCAGCAGATTTTCTTTCAAACATGTTTCATTGAATATGACCGCATATTCTGTGTTTATTATTTTCTGGTTTAGAGCTTCTATCCCTCTAACTATTTTCTTAGCATCAGGGCTTAATTGAAATAGGAGTTCTCCAAAACTCATTTTCGTACTTTTGAGGTGAAGAAAAGAAGTGATTTACTATAGAGTGTATTACACTTATTTATATAATTTGCACAACGTTTCGAGCCTCCATGGTTCATTCTCAAGTGAACAGATCTTACAATACTAGTTGATTTTATACCCGCACTGGGTCATGTGATAATACAATAAAGGTGAAAACATGGGGGGATACATAAGGGATAAATGTGAGGTGAAACATAGAGGCTGCAGAAGGCTTATTGGCCCATACGAGGCAGCTCCTATCTAAACACAAAGATTAATCCAGTGTAATTGGCCTATTATGTTGGACATTGTCTTCTGTGTTGGCATCGATATGTTCTTGTCTTGTCCTTACTCTCATGGTGGGTAGAGTAAATAGTTCCGTGATTTGGGTGTTCATGGTAGGTCGCTCTATTCTTATGTGAATTGCCTCAAGAATTTGTAATCTTCTTGCATCTTGGGTTTTGTCTATTATGCAGGTATTCTTGTTCAACATTTCTCTGGTTAGAGTAATGTCATGGGCTTGTCTCATGTGATTCCTAGGGGCACCAGATTGAAGATGGCATGTCAAACGCCTCGTCAGCTTGGTCGACGTCATACCTATGTACTTACATTGAAGGTTACATCCTTCGTGGGGGCAAGTGTACATGTATACAACGCTTGACTGCTGTAGAGGGTTCTCCGTCGGCTTCGGGCTGTTTTTGATAAGGAGTTCGGAAGTCTTCTTGGTTTTGTAGAATATTATCAGGTTTATGTTTTGATTAGGAGTAGTGCTTTTTACTCCTTTATGGATTATTTCTTTCATTATTCTTTCCTCTTTTATATGTTCACTGTGCATGGTTGATTTGTAATATAATTTTATTGGGGGTGTTGTGGTTTCTGTTCTAGGTTCTGAATTATACCAACGGTCCAAGTGTCTTCTTATAGCAGCGTTTATTTCCGCGTTACTATATCCGTTGTTCACCAATACCTGAGTTACTCTTTCAAACTCTCTACTCACGTTGCTCCATTCAGAGCAGTGGGTAAGCGCTCGACGAATATAAGCATTGAGAACACTATATATATATATATATATATATATATATATATATATATATATATATATATATATATATATATATATATATATATATATATATATATATATATATATATATATATATATATATATATATATATATATATATACATATGACAGTGTCAGACCACGAAGGAAGATTTGAAACAGGAATTTCCTTAAGTACTTTCGTATTTAATAATACATCTTTAGAAGAATCATTATTATTAAATACGAAAGTACTTAAGGAAATTCCTGTTTCAATTCTTCCTTCGTGGTCTGACACTGTCACTTTTTCATCACGTGTTAATTTTCGTGATTTACACACACACATATATATGTGTATATAGGGGGTACCACCTCTGGTGCACTTGTGGAGACCTCTCGGACTCCTTCTTAAAGAAATTTAGAACATAAGAACAAAGGTACCTGCAGAAGGCCTATTGGCCCATACGAAGCAGCTCCTATTTATAACCACCCAATCCCACTCATATACATGTCCAACCCACGCTTGAAACAATTATTTGTATTTATCTTTGACAAAAAGCCCAAGATAGTTCAAAAGCGCTCAGATACAACTTCTGTTTTTCAAATGTGTTAGATCTTGCAATTAATGCGATCAATGTTTCTTTATTTGTTGTACTATATATGTATATATTCACTGAGAACTCTAATTGACCCGGACAGGATTCGAACCCCATGCCGTCCAGGATCACCCCTAAACGTACACAGTACCGTGACCATCGCACCAATGATCGTCTAGAGTCTCTAAACAATCTAGATAGACGATCATTGATGCGGTGATCACGGTACTGTGTACGTTTAGGAGTGATCCTGGACGGCATGGGTTCGAATCCTGGCCGGGTCAATTAGAGTTCTTTATCTATGGCTTGCGTGTTTCTGCAGCTTTCTCACATGTATATTTTTACATTAAATATTTAATATTTACATATCTATGTGTATTATATATACAATATATATAATAATAATAATGTATTATATATGCAATATATATAATAGTTACGTTTATCCTAATACGAAAAATTGCTATATTTCACACCAATAAGAAAAATAGAAGCAACTGAATGAATGATATGAAAACAGTGTATACTTTTATGTGGGTGATATTGAGGACAGATGAAGGCAAGTTGACGACCTGACAGGATTCGAACCTACGTCCGAGAGGATCCCAGACGCTGCCTTAATCGATTGAGCTACGACATGGTTAAAAGAATGAAGTAAGGGCGAAGAGGTTGAATAGCTTATTGACAGAGCTCGGGTGCATGGGGGGAATTGTGTAAAACCCTGGTTTGTGCCTCGGAGAGGCTGCAGGATCCGAGCAAGGTCAGTAGAACTTCCGGTTGCAATTCTTTTAACCATGTCGTAGCTCAGTCGATTAAGGCAGCTTCTGGGATCCTCTAGGACGTAGGCTCGAACCCTCGTCACGGCCCTTGTGGATTTGTTCATTTGATGCATCACGCTATTCTTATTTGTGTGTATACATATCAAGACAACAATGTAGTCCTCACCTGAGTGATTAAGGGCTTGTTACGGCCCTCTCGGGTCGCAACTGGGTTCTTACTCTGATGTCGTTAGAGGAAGGGTATCCGGCCCCAAGCCAGTAGTGGCTTTCAAGGGATGTGATCAGTAACGCAAGTGAACAAAAAGGGGAAGGGAAAGAAAGGCAAAAACTTAATATTATAATTAACACCGCCACCAATAAATAATATATAAAAGGTTACTCAGGAGAAGGGGTATTAACACTGCACAGGGGAATTATTTACACGGTCGTCTTCTCCTGAAGACTCTGGATCCTCTCGGTGCCCTCGTGGCCTCTCGACGAATCCTTCGAGAAGCTGAGTCTACCCCGGCCACAGGCCAGCCAAAACACAGTTCCACTGGGGGCACCGCCGTGGAGGCCGTCAACCACAAGTCCAGCAGACTGCTGGCAGGTTCCGGATCAGCAACGCTGTTCAGGCCACTCCACGAGCGATACTAGGGTAGCGCCCTAGTCAGGAGCCTCGTGTGATACCACAGATCACTCTCCTGTCCACAATACCCCAGTGGTCAATCGTCTCCAGCAGTCGGTCCCGGGTACGACAATGCAGGGTAACACCACAGTGTTCCTCCGGGAGGCGACTCACAGCTGCTGCAGCAAAGCACTTGGTATGGGGACGGCTGCCTTGGGTAGACTGACTCAACTTCCCTTACAGCAGTCCCAGGTCGACTCTGTAAGCAGACACGTCATCAATAACAGGGACACACTAAAGCACCTCACTTACAGGCTCAGACCCAAACGTCCGCCTATCCACTCCATAGATGGCGTTGTTGTCTGAGCACCACCTCACCAGAGGTCAGCAGCGGCGGTGTTGTGAACTGCACAGGACTGGAAACTGGCCCTTGTGGCCGGTACACTTCGTCCTCACCAGGTGTCGTCGTCCATTGGGAGGGGGTTTCGGGAGCTGACCCACAGATGGCGCGGTCGTCACTGCTCCGTGCTCGGACGCTGGATCCGGGTCCGTAACAGGGCTGTTGAGTCTTACTAATAACTGGTTATATGACCGAAGGGAAAGTCTCACCCTTGACTTGGGGGACTTCGATAGGCCTAACAGGAAAACCCAAACATCTGAAGTGAGGAGGGCATTTTTTTCCTAAAAAAATTGTTATCAAATTATTCATGTTGTGGAATATCTTCTTGTATAAATCATCGAATTGATGATTGATACAAGATGCATCATCCGTTGGTAACTGTCGCCAACGTTCTACACGCTTACTAGTCCGGAACCACTTACTTAGTGGTTCCGGACTGGTAAGGGGAAAAGGTGTTAAAAGCACTTTGAAATTGTGATTAATTAATTAGACGCTAATTAGACAGGTTAAATGCGCTTTGAGTTTGGAAGCTAATTATAAAATAGTGGGAAAGTTTTGAAGCGTATTGTGTCTCAGCAACTGGAATATGTGTTAAAATCCTCTTTCGAAATTCGTTGCGAGTTAATTGGTTAAATTGCAGCTGCGTGAGTGATGCGAGGAAATATTCGGATAAAACAGGGGACATTAAGCGTTGATGGTATTAATACTTGAAGACTATATTGTGTGTAGGTACCCCTGGTGGGTGTGTTGAGGCGTGTAATAGTGGGTGAACCTAGTGAGTTTCCACGCCCGGGAGCACTGGAGGTAACACAGCGACTCATTCACTCACTTCAAACACTTTTTTTTTTACTAAAACAGTCACCACCTCTCACAGTTACTAACTCATTTCCTCACACACGTATTCACTTCCAAGCACACTATAAACTTCGCCAGTGACTTACAGATAAACATGCAAAGTGAACACTTATGCACCCTCGCAACTTGGGGTCATACAAAGGGTGCATCTGAAAACTCTAGACGAGAGAATAATAACTTAAAGTTCCCAGAAACTTTTAGCCCAATCACTTGCGCTGGACGGTAGAGCGACGGTCTCGCTTCATGCAGGTCGACGTTCAATCCCCGACCGTCCAAGTGATTGGGCACCATTCCTTCCCCCCCCCTCCCGTCCAATCCCAAATCCTTATCCTGACCCCTTGCCAGTGCTATATAGTCGTAATGGCTTGACGCTTTCCCCTGACAATTCCCTTAACTTCCCAAAAACTAAAATCTTCCTTGGTGAAGGTGCAGAACCCAACTATTGTCTCAACATGCAAAATATACGAACTTTGATGAGTTGTTTCATTCGTCGTCATCTTCCCCTCGTCTGGTATCATCATGAGGGAAGAGAAAGAGAGAATGAGTCGCTCTCGCATAACTTAGCACACACACACACACACGCACACACACGCACACACACACACACACACACACACACACACACACACACACACACACACACACACACACACACACACACACACACACACACACACACACATACACACACAAACACACACACACACACACTACTACTCTGAAATTAGAAACTTTTTAAAACTGTGAATAGGTAAGTTTTTAAGTCAAGTTTGGACCTGGTCTCTCGGGCTCTAATGGGCGAAGTCTCCCATGTGCTAGTGGCAATGGGAGACGTTTTTTTTTATCGACGTGATGTTACTGTCAGGTTTCTTTGTTGACTATTTCATGTCGGTTTTCATCCCTTGGCTGATAGGGTTTTAAAACCTTTGTTCATTTGTAAATTGTTTGTTGGGTGTCTACTTTTTAGTCCCGTTATTGAAACATATTGTCTGCACATTCACTAACTCCCACATACGCTAAAAAAACGTTTGACACAGCTTGTATTGCAGAACTATATCTTCGATTAAACCAGAGAACGATGAAAGTATATACATTAAACAATAATTTCGTGAAAACTCATGTTCGACGCAGACCACGTTCGTTAAAACTCGCTTTCCATCTCATTCACGCTCAATAAAACGTACTTTCGATGTAGTTCATGTTCGTTAAAACTAAAGTTAATTAAAACATTTTGATTGCAAGAAGGCTGAATGTGATTGGAGAAATATTAATTATAACTCTTAAGGATCAGGTGGCTATATCACTCCATTGTAGAAAGATGTGGCAGAAAAATATGAGTCTCAAGGCAATTTAAGAAATAACTTAAAAAATTGGCAATATCGTTCCCCTTGAATGGTAAAACCTTTGAACCTCCGACGATGTTTGGAAGCGGCTGATTTCAATTTCACAGTATCCCCTTCCAGTCTCGCTTTGAACTGCAGTGCAGATTTCAACATTGTCACCAGCGGCGTTTTAGATAGACAGTCAGGCAGTCAGTGTGTTGGTCAGCCAGCAAACCAATTAGCAAGGTGGCCAACTGATGAGTTAGCTAACCAGCAAACCGGTCAATTAGACAACCAGTGAGCCGATGAGTTGGTCAGCCGGCCAAGGCAACTATCCAACCAGCTAAGCAGCAGTCCAACCAGGCAACTATCCAGCCAGGCAGACAACGAATCAGGCCGACAGACAACCCAACCAAGCAGCTACATAGCCAGCTATTCAGCCAGCAGCTACCCAGCTGTTATCCAGCCAGACAAGCAAACAGCCAGGCAGCAACTCAGCAAGTTGTCCAGTTCACACCTGTATTCAGCTTCCACCATGAGGTGTGTGCGCACGTACAACAACTTAAATCAAGGAAGACAATAATTATATAGGAAAACACGGTCCCCCCGCGGCCCGCAGATAGGAGCACTAACTCCCGCCTGCCCTATGATTTGGGAATGGAATTTAATAACCTCAGTAGACTGGCCGTTGTTTGGGAGTAATTAAGGTGTGCCGGCTCGTCGGCCGCTCGTCACGACGGAGAGGAAGGGAGCCTCTGTTTACCACGTGTACACAGGCGAAGGCCGGGAGTGGCGTGCATTGTGTACAGAGAGAGAGAGAGAGAGAGAGAGAGAGAGAGAGAGAGAGAGAGAGAGAGAGAGAGAGAGAGAGAGAGAGAGAGAGAGAGAGAGAGGATAAAGAAAATAACAAGAAGGGTACAGAGAGGAACAAACCTGCAGGAAGGTGAGGCTGATGGGATGGATGTAGTCCCGTGTGCGTGACAAGTTAAGAAGGGAGGAAGATGGTGACGCATCAGAGAGGGTACACCTGTAGACCCACAAACCTTTCAATCAACGCAGGTGTGCGAATAAAACCATCACTAATTACATCTGCATCATAAACTTTTCCGGAACTGTTCACATTCATACTGGCATTGAATGAAAGGTCTATATAACAGACAGTGGGCTTAGACGTGATCTAGATTACGCAGAGACAATCCATCTCTCTGCGACAATAATACCGTAAAAATATAAGCTTCCAAATAAGATTATCTTGGTTGATAGGATTATTTTCCAGCTTTCAGACCAGCCAAAGAATTGCATGCATAACTCATTCTCGAGTTATATTTACTCAGAACTATATTGATATTCATAGCGACGACAGGAATGATGAGTTGAATGTCTGACAGAAGAATTAATGCTGGCAGCTGGACGAGTGATTGCTATATAAGAAGAATGTTCATTCTATCGTAAATTACTGAGTCCATCGCAGGAGCGGACGTCAGAGCCGGCAGTAAATCTCAGAGTTAGTGAGGGTGAACACCCAAGGATACCTCAGGAGCATATTTTCCATTCACAATTTGGCTTATACAGGTCGGTATTTAACCCGTCTTCGCGATTTGACAAACGTCGAATTTGAAGTGGCTATACCGGTGGTTGAGCGGACAGAACACTGGACGCGTGATCCTGTGGTCCCGGTTCGATCTCGGGCGCCGGCGAGAAACAATGGGCAGAGTTTCTTTCATCCTGATGCCCCTGTTACCTAGCAGTAAATAGGTACCTGAGAGTTAGTCAGCTGTCACGGGCTGCTTCCTGGGGATGGAGGCCTGGTCGAGGACCGGGCCACGGGGACACTAAAGCCCCGAAATCATTTCAAGATAACCTCAAGAAGAAGATACCTCTCCAGACACGTAGAACATTCGCAGGCCAGCTAACCTATCGAGCCCATTGCTCATTAATCCGAGGAAGCGTCGGCATTAGCGGGATTAAGCACATCCTATAATTCTCAGCCCGACAGATTGAAATATTGACTGTCGAATAACTGTAATATCGACTACGTGTCTAATTAGTGAAATTCATTAGTTATGACATTTGTTCTGACGTTCAGGTCTCTGATGGCACTGAAAAAGTTGACAGTTCGACACTCTCGGGACGGAATATCGCACAGATGCCTTCCCGAATATACAACTGAACTCTCTCTACCCAGATATTTATTTTAATAGCTAGGTAATATTGGGCCTAGTCCGGGACATTATTCAGGACCAATGTATGCTTGCTGATTGGTCAGTATTGTGATGGCCATAATAACCCTCCCGCGATTGTTACACCTTAAGGCCAACACCAAATCAACAATGAAAGATTAGAATGCACTCAACATAATCTTCAGCACAGCGGTCGGTGCAGTCGGCTTACAACAGAAAGGTTCCTTCCAGGTCTGATTATCTGGCAGGAGACATTTGGGCACGTTTCCTTACATCTGATGTCTCTGTCCACCTATATAGATACCCGTTGGATTGTCGACTAGTGTTGGTTGTATCCTGTCTTGTCAGTCGTTGGCCTAGTGGGACCTTAGTAAACCGAAGTTTTCTTGTCCCCCTTTAATGGAAAACCATTTTTGTTAATGAAAATATCATTAGCATAATTTATGTCGTGGTGGCAGAGGCATGGGATGGTAGAGGAGCCCGTTCTCTACAGCGTCCCCAACGTCAAGAAACTGTCGTATTAAAGTGCACTAACCATACGAACCTGAGTACCTATGAACAGAAAACGGGACGTTGTCGATTTGGATAAACAATTTCTTCAATCCTTCACACCTTATAGATTCAATGTCAGCTAGTTACAGAGAAAGTGCTATTACAAGAGCTACATATTTACAGTAAGTCATCATAGCGATAAGACCTACCATTAATGTATGATGACTTACTGTAAATATGTAGCTCTTGTAATAGCACTTTCTCTGTAACTAGCTGACATTGAATCTATAAGGTGTGAAGGATTGAAGAAATTGTTTATGTAATAATCTAAGATGAGGTCTGATAAAGACCTTTTGTGCCCTCTGTAATGCTTTTGCGCTACCACTCACAGGATGAGTATGGGGTGCACAATAAACTAGCCGCCTTCGGCGGCAACAATCAAATCATGGATAGCCGCCACCATTTTCTTGTACGTCAGTTTTTGACCTTAGTTAAAGTATACGTCAAAATGTGATGTGCTATAAAGAGAACAGGTTGCATGCTGAAGGTAGAGTGAGCGCTGATAGGTGGGTGATTCCACATTAATTAATTTAAAATTTGAGCCCAAAACAGGAATGTTCTTGGGGGATGGATTAACTTTAGGATAGAGCCGTAAAATCAAAGATATTATTGATACATATAAAAAGTTGATTTTTAACATTTTCATTTACAAACAAATAATCATACGCATTTTTAATGGTGAAGCTTAGCAAAAATATCATTAAATTGCTTTTATTTTATGAAGAAATCATCCATTTTTGCCATATTTTGACTTTTTTTCTTCAAGTTCCTGTTCATTATTTTGTAGAAGGGTTTGTGTGACCAGGAAGGCGCTTCCCTCAGGTTATTAGCAATAGAGGAAAACCTGTAAGATAAAATTTGTTAGTGAAGCAGTCATGCCTCGCCTTCCATCAAGCGAAGGTTTGGGGTTAGGTCAGTGGGGCGGCAAACTCAATATCGCCAGCCTGTCACTTCTGCTGTGTGTTGCCTCTCTCTCGCATGTTGTTGCTGGTGGTGATGTTGTTGCTGCTGGTGGTGATGTTGTTGCTGCTGCTGGTGGTGATGCTGTTGCTGCTGCTGGTGGTGATGTTGTTGCTGCTGGTGGTGATGCTGTTGCTGCTGGTGGTGATGTTGTTGCTGCTGGTGGTGATGTTGTTGCTGCTGGTGGTGATGTTGTTGCTGCTGGTGGTGATGTTGTTGCTGCTGGTGGTGATGTTGTTGTTGCTGGTGGTGATGTTGTTGCTGCTGGTGGTGATGTTGTTGCTGCTGGTGGTGATGTTGTTGCTGCTGGTGGTGATGTTGTTGCTGCTGGTGGTGGTGATGTTGTTGCTGCTGGTGGTGATGTTGTTGCTGCTGCTGATGGTGATGTTGTTGCTGCTGGTGGTGATGTTGTTGCTGCTGGTGGTGATGTTGTTGCTGCTGGTGGTGATGTTGTTGCTGCTGGTGGTGGTGATGTTGTTGCTGCTGGTGGTGATGTTGTTGCTGCTGGTGGTGATATTGTTGCTGCTGGTGGTGATGTTGTTGCTGCTGGTGGTGATGTTGTTGCTGCTGGTGGTGATGTTGTTGCTGCTGGTGGTGATGTTGTTGCTGCTGGTGGTGATGTTGTTGCTGCTGGTGGTGATGTTGTTGCTGCTGGTGGTGGTGATGTTGTTGCTGCTGGTGGTGATGTTGTTGCTGCTGGTGGTGATGTTGTTGCTGCTGGTGGTGATGTTGTTGCTGCTGGTGGTGATGTTGTTGCTGCTGGTGGTGGTGATGCTATTGCTGCTGGTGGTGATGTTGTTGCTGCTGGTGGTGATGTTGTTGCTGCTGGTGGTGATGTTGTTGCTGCTGGTGGTGATGTTGTTGCTGCTGGTGGTGATGTTGTTGCTGCTGGTGGTGATGTTGTTGCTGCTGCTGGTGATGTTATTGCTCTTATTCAGTTTCTTGTGGTGATGTTGTTATTGTTGCTGGTGATGTTTCTGTTACTAGTTTTGCTGCTTCTGTTTTTAATGTGGGAAAGGAGGTTGATGTTCGTTAGTGATTATTTTGTTGTTGTTTTTATATATGATGCAATGTCAGTAATGACAACAACCTTGTTACTCTCCCAGTTTCTGCGTGTGTGTGTATATATATATATATATATATATATATATATATATATATATATATATATATATATATATATATATATAATCAGTCTATTACTTTCTCTCTACAAATTTCTTCGTCCTTCCTCCAGCTCTTCAGATTCGTTCTGCGATAAAAAGAGAATATTCCAAGTTCCTCTTCTCTAAATACATGAGACGTATATTATTCTGTCTATAGTGTGGAGTGTTTGTGAGTCGTGTTGGTAATATTCTCTGTATTAAAATGCGTCAAAGTGGAGAGGGATCGTGGATGGTGTGGAGGAGGTGCTTCAGTAAGGGGGTCACGTAGAGGAGCCAGTGAACATAGCGTCCAGCATGGCAGTAAAGCAAGCAAACTGGAGAGGGAACACGGTCGCCCGGGTTGTGGCCTTGCGAAGGGCTTTTTATTGTCACACTTTCTTCAGTCATAAAGTGCTTCTTCAATGTGTATGAGATGAGGAGGTCGACCTTATGTCCTACAGTGTCATGAGGAGGTCGACTTTATGTCTTACAGTGTCATGAGGAGGTCGACTTTATGTCCTACAGTGTCATGAGGAGGTCGACCTTATGTCCTACAGTGTCATGAGGAGGTCGACCTTATGTCCTACAGTGTCATGAGGAGGTCGACCTTATGTTTAACGGTGTGAGTGTAATGTATACGCTGACCTTTTGTCTCAGTGTTGTGTGGAGGTCGACCTTATGTCTCACAGTATTAGTGTGACATTGAGGTCGACCTTCTGATAGAGGTTTAATATTATATAATATAGCTATGATGGCATCCGCACTACATTTGCATGAGTGATATATCCGACTGACACTAAAATCGATTGAGAAGTTGCCGGTTGAATTTACTACTCGTAATGCACGTGAATTTTGGTCGGCATAAATAATTCAGTATACTGGAGACATTAGTTTGAATATATTTGTATAAAGATTTATTTTATTCCTTATTTCTGGTTGGGAGTGAGAAGGGGGCCGCCACGATCCTACTGAGGCGTGAGGCGTGATAATGATTCCCTCACAGGCATTGTTAATGGCTTGGTTGTGATTGGTGGAGCCGCGGGGACTATTGCCACCTTCTCTTGTCTTCTCCCCATCACTGCCTCCTCCTCCTCCTCTCCTCTGCTGCCTCCCCTCCAATACTTTCCCAACACTTCTTGACTCATCCCTCCCCATTTTTTCCCATGCTGAGGTGCCTCCCCCTTGTCAGAGGGGCCTGACAGCTGAGTGGACAGCGTTTCGGATTCGTAGTCCTGAGGTTCCGGGTTCGATCCCCGGTGAAGGCGGAAACAAATGGGCAGTTTATTTCACCTTGATGCCCCTGTTCACCTAGCAGTAAATAGGTACCTGGGAGTCAGCTGCTACGGAGCTGCTTCCTGGGGGGGGGGTGTAACAAATGGAGGTGTGGTCGCGGACCGGGCCGTGGGGACGCTAAGCCCCGAAATTATCTCAAGATAACCTCAAGATGCTCCTGCCCTCGCCAACCTTCCCCTATCTTCCCCATCCGCCAATCCTACCCGACCTTCCCCAAGCCCTAATCCTTCCCAGTCTTCTCCAAGATTCATCCCTCCCCAACTTTCCTCCAAGCTCAATTTTCCCTTCTCTTCCCCAAGAACTAACCCTCCTCAACCTTTCCCAAGCCCCAAGTCCCCAACTCTGTCAAATCTTCCACAAACCCCAACCTTCTCCAACTCTCAACCCTCCCCTATCTTCCCTGCTCCCCAACCCTCCCTCTTTGAGGGTTGGGGAGCAGGGGATCGAAATTATCTCAAGATAACCTCCCCTATCTTCCCTGATCCCCCAACCCTCCCCCTAACGTCCATGATTCCCCAACCCTCCCGTATCTCCCCTGATTCCCTCCACCACCTATATTCACCTAGTTGTGCTTGCGGGGGTTGAGCTCTGGTTCTTTGGGCTCGCCTCTCAACTGTCAATCAATCAACTGATTCCCAACACACACACACCCAGGAAGCAGCCCGTAGCAGCTGTCTAACTCCCAGGTACCTATTTACTGCTAGGTGAACAGGTGCATGATACCTGTACGGTGGTATGGTATCCTTCACCACCTGTATGGTAACATAGTGTCATATCACAGAGTTACCATAAAGGAGGTGTTAAGGGGGGGGGGGGGAGGTTGAGTTATTTGGCAAGAAATAAGGGCTAATATATGTGACGTCATGGTTTGTATGTTTTACGTAGTGATACATATATACGGGCTCGCCATAGCCTGTGCTACTTGGATTTTTTTGTTCCAGGTAGCGAATCTTTTAACAACAACAACAACAACGTAGTGATGTGTGTGGCTATCAGAAAATGTATATTTCAACGATTTTTGTTCATTAATAAGTAAGCATTGATGAATCTCAGTGTTGAAGATGCTTAAAATCATCATCCATAAACCAGTTCATCTTGAATGTAATTGGTGACTGCAGGGAAATATGCCTCAGGCCTACATATGTGGAAATGACTTTTATGCAAAATAATATAATTCGTATCCCTGTTCCCGGGCGATACCAAGATGACGAGAAGAGTTGTAAGTTAAGACGGCTGCTGGAGGTTGAAGACAGGTCTAGACGCGCCTCACAGGTGTGGTGAAAGATGAGGTACAGCCCTGGTAGAAATAACTTTGCTATCACAAGATTAGTGAGCAAATGGACAAGAGGGAGAGATAGTGTTATCTAATACAGTAGGTAGCTTTAAAAGTCAGACATGACATGAAACAGTTGCTTCGTACCGCAATCTGCAGCTGCTAAATCCCAGCTCAGGATGTAGAGCTCCACCCTACACGCCCATTTAGGGGAGTTCACCCATCGGTCACAGACGTATGAGAGAAGCGAGCAAAGAGGTTGACGCTGTGAAGAATGTTTACTGAGCAGGTCCTACTCACCAATGTCACCAGTCAAGGTGAACCAAAGTGATTGGTACACTTCTCTCCACAAATATCAAACATGGTAGTCGCTCACACATATACAGGCTGGTGTATTTGCCTATGTGTATTATACCGATGTGTATCACCTTTACTGATATATAGTTGTTTTTAGAGAAACATAGAGTATAAAATATATTATTTGCATGTGTCGTAACATAAGTAAGGCCTTTATCAAACCATATCTCCAAATAGAGTTTAGTCTTAACCTGTGAGAGGTTTATCAGACCTGACCTCCAAATAGAGCTTGTTCTCATCTTGGTGTTTCTCTACTCAGTAGTTGTCAGCACTTTGTGCTCCTTGTAGAGCCTCACCAGGAATCACAGTTTAATCAGTGCCGAGAGCTGATTTGATTGTAGTTTATTACTTCCGGGGCCGTTAAATGCTTTTAATAATATCTCACGATACCATATATATATTAGCTGCAGGACTTGTGCAGAATATGAAGCATCTTCATATTGAACGCTACAATTTTCAAGTACGCTTTTCTCAACATACATATACATATCTCTCAGCATGCATATACATATACAGAGACATTACTGTTGTTATGACTTAACGAAATTATGTCGTAGCTCGTTGCAGACCGCTGTTGTTATACTGCGCCTGTATTTACACTTAATTTACCACGGTGAGATTTATTAGTGTATAATTTGTATGAGATACGGAGCTGCAGTGAGGAGGGAGCCTGCAATAATACCCACGGCTGACACACCTTCACTTAACCATGTTGTTATATGTTAACCTGGAAGACAAAGCCTCGCCGGGCTTTCTTCACCTTGGTCGAGGCTCTCACGCCTCAAGTTCCATTAACTGCGGGCTCACCATAGCCCGTGTTACTTGGAATTTTGTGTTCCAGGTAGCGAATCTTTAACAACAACAACAACAAGTTCCATTACTTCTGACCTTCCAGGCCTCCTCATCTATTCATTATTTCTGACCTAAACTGTGAATAATTTATCTATGAGGAAAGGCTAATGGAGGTGAACCTCATTACACATACAGATAGTCGGAGTCGAGGAGACATAATAATGACATTTATGATTGTTGAAGGAATTCCTATGGTTGATACGGTGGACGTGTTCACTGTAAGGCAGGGTAGAGCAAGGGGGAGCGCGCGCGCACACGCACACACACACACACACACACACACACACACACACACACACACACACACACACACACACACACACACACACACACACACACACACACACACACACACACACATACACACAGGCTGGCTAACATCAGAACTGCCTTCAGGAACCTGTGTAAGGAATCTTTCAGAATCTTGTATACCACATATGTAAGACCAGTCCTGGAGTATGCGGCCCCAGCATGGAGCCCGTACCTTGTCAAGCACAAGACGAAGCTGGAAAAAGATCAGAGCTTTGCCACTAGACTAGTCCCAGAACTAAGAGGCATGAGTTACGAGGAAAGGCTGCGGGAAATGCACCTTACGACACTGGAAGACAGAAGAGTAAGGGGAGACATGATCATTACCTACAAAATCCTCAGGAGAATCGACAGAGTAGACAAGGATAAACTAATTCAACACAAGTGGAAACTGACTACCCATATGAGCCACAGGGACGTTAGAAATAATTTTTTCAGTGTCAGAGTAGTTAACAGGTGGAATGCATTAGGTAGTGATGTGGTGGAGGCTGACTCCATACACAGCTTCAAGTGTAGATATGATAGAGCCCAGTAGGCTCAGGAACCTGTACATTAGTTGATTGACAGTTGAGTGGCGGGACCAAAGAGCCAGAGCTCAACCCCCGCAAGCACAACTAGGTAAGTACTAGGGAAGTACACACACACACACACACACACACACCAGTACCCAGAACAAGGTACCACCCCTACCCACCACAGCACCCTCCACACACACACAACCCTCCAAATTGTCATGACATGCGTTGCATTTTTTCTCCAGCGGCCCTCTACTGCCTCCAACAAATTGCCGTCCGCTGTGTATTTACTCCGTGCAATTCATAACGCTTCTCGGTTCACTTTGTTCTGTTTTCTTTCCGGCAATGAATGGATAGTGCCCCTCACCATTTCCCCTCTACACATGTGCTAGACTCTGGCCCCTCACCATTTTCCCCTCTACACATGTGCTAGACTGGTAGGAAAATAGAGAAAAACCATCTTTAATACACTAGGAAAGTACAGACATACAGCCTCAATACCAGGAGAGTACGGAGATACAAACTTAATACACCAGGAAAGTACAGACATACATCTTTAATTCATCAGAGATATACGGAGAGATAGCCTTACTACGCCAGGAAAGTACGGATATACAAACTTAATACACCAGGAAAATACTGCACAGTATAGCAGATGCCAAAAGATGTAGTCTATGTAAATATAAGCTGAGGTATCAATATGCAAGTAACATGGAAAGAGTAATTCATGATGTTTGATATGGAAATTATTGTAGCTTTTCTATTTTGTGTACGAAGTGTGTGTTCATTCTGAGATCTTTGTTCTATATATCTTAACTACCTCAAGTGACTATAAATTAAGTGTATTCATCGTTGAAGTGCACTTCTGTCGATAGTCATCAAATGAAATTCCGGACTTGCCTTCACTTGTATATTATTATTATTATTATTATTATTATTATTATTATTATTATTATTATTATTTTTATTTTTATTGTTGTTGAAATATATATTATTTATAGTATTTTTATTCCGTGAAAATGGAAGCGAGAGTCGAACAAATGGTTATAAAAAGTAGTTTTATCAGTGAAATATGAGGTTGGTGAGTAATTAGACGGGTCCTTTGGTGATGCTCCTTAGAAGCTGTGTTGTCAACATGTCCGTCAGAACTCGCGAGTGATTGGTTAAATAGTTTCTGACATCGTACCATCAAAATATCTCTATGATGTCCTCCTCGTGCTCGCCCTCCTCCTCCTACTCGCCCTCTTCCTTGTACTCGTCCTCCTCCTTGTCTAGAAACTTGGACTGGACGGTAGAGCGTCGGTCTCGCTTCTTGCAGGTCGGTGTTCAATCCCCGACGGTTGTTGGGCACCATTCCATCCCGCCATCGTAATGCTCACATCCCTTCCGAGTGCTATATAGTGGTAATGGCTGATAACTTTCCTCTGATAATTATCTTACCTTCGTCCTTCTCGTCCTTGTATTCGTCCTCCTTTTACTCGTCCTCCTCCCTGTACTTGCCGTCCTCCTCCTCCTCCTCCTCCTCTGCCTCTTATAGGAGGGATAAGTCACAATATATGTTAAGGGTGTGGCAGTGTGAGGGAGAGGCGACTCGTCGTCATTATCCCCGGCTTCCATCCCACTAACAGCTCCACCGGCTCCATCATTCATTCTCATCTCTGTATTTGTATCTCCCTCCCCCACACTCTCATCTCCCTCCCCCACACTCTCATTTCCCTCCCCCACCCTCTCATCTCCCTTCCCCACACTCTCTTCCGTTACTCCTGGCAGGCTCTATGTTTCCCAAGCTCAAGTGTGCTCTCTCTGTCTGTCTGTCTCTCTCTCTCTCTCTCTCTCTCTCTCTCTCTCTCTCTCTCTCTCTCTCTCTCTCTCTCTCTCTCTCTCTCTCTCTCTCTCTCTCTCTCTCTCTCTCTCTCTCAAGCATCTCTGTGATTATAATTATTATTATTAATATTAATAATAATAATAATAATAATAATAATAATAATAATATTATTATTATTATTATTATTATTATTATTATTATTATTATTATTAAGCAAAAAGGAAAGATTGTTTACAGTTTAGACCATATAAGAGTTAAATGGTTAATACCCAACTGTAACATAATGGGAAGGTAAACTCTCAAGGTTAACGTAAGATAATGCCCAGTTGTTGGTAACGACACACTGCTCTGTGAGGGCGTTGTTACTTCTCTCACCACTCGTGTACCCATCTTACAAGCTTTAACCAGTGGTAAATGTTGTGATACTAGAGCTGGCTAATCGTAAACACTATATTAACTCTCTCGCCTTGGGAATTATGCATTTTATATATTCATCTCTGTTCATTATTCATACATTACACAGAGTATAACTTTCGTTTTCTTAAATACAATTGGTGTTTATACTTTTCTGAAGGTGGTGTGAAAACGTGAGGTGCGGCGGTAACCTTGGTAAATGGCGCGTGAAGGAACCGCACATTCTACACGATGTGTAGAGCAGTTCTCAGACTGTCTGGGATTTGGCCAGTGTTTCCTGCCTTAATGATGCAAACAAATACCTGATGTTTTCAGCTTAATGCTCTACTTGATCCTCTTATGGCATTTTCAGCTTAATGCTCTACTTGATCCTCTTATGGCATTTTCAGCTTAATGCTCTACTTGATCCTCTTATGGCATTTTCAGCTTAATGCTGTAAACAATGCATTAAGGTCCACTGATGTAGATAATGACATGAATAGTCTAATTTTGCTGCTGTAAACACTCAATTGATATTCTAACTCCCGAGAGAGAGAGAGGGAGAGAGAGAGAGAGGGAGAGAGAGAGAGAGAGAGAGAGAGAGAGAGAGAGAGAGAGAGAGAGAGAGAGAGAGAGAGAGAGAGAGAGAGAGAGAGAGAGAGAGAGAGAGAGAGAGAAAAAAAAAAAAGAGAGAGGAGGAAGAAGAGGTATACTGACATAAATAATAGATTCGTATTGTGATCTTAGTTTTGTAAACAGTTTACTCTGTAAGCTTTAAAGTGTAAGGAACTTGATATCACTGTAAATTAACTTGTAAACAGTGTATACAGTGCAAGATATGAATGACAATCCTTTCCTTACAGCATAGTCTCCCACCTGACTTGAAAACACTTACTAAGGAGAGTATTATATAGTGAAGTAGTCAGAACCCTTCACCTACTCTCCTCGCAAAGGGGAAGACCTGGGTTCGAGCACAAGCAGGTGTGACGACTAGGCAATGTTTCTTCACTGTGCACCCCAGCAGCATTTAAGAACCTGGATGTAAACCTGTTGAAACATCTGGTTCTATGGAAACTAATAATAACCTAAGCAGCTCCATTATCTTTTTTGTGTTTTGAATTCCAACATAATAAAGAGAGAGTTGTTCCAATTGGTCCAGCACAGTGTGCAAGTCTTCAAGTACGAGTCTTATGACGGTGTCAACCCTTACCTTCGTACCCTCCTTCAAGTCATCATCAATTGAAACCGGTTAGCCCGAAGGTGCGAATTGTGGTTTGAACCTGATAATACTTGCTTGGGGCCGGCTGTAGGCTGTACATTGTCTTCGTAAATATTGGCAACTATATCCTCATCTTCCTCACCATTATTTTCACTATCATTACTCCGCGTTCACCATATTCATCACCAACTTCAACACCACTGTCTTCACCATCATCACAATCATCTCGCATCACCAACACTTCGCTTCACCGTGATCACGATCACCTCTTATTACGTTCATCTGATCCAACATCTTGGGTCACCTTCACCGTCAGGATCACCATCATCATCTCACGTCACCATCACCACCATCACCGCCTCACATCTCCATCACCGCCATAACCGTTCTCGAGGAAGGCACAAGTGGGCAGAATCTTGCAAATTCAAAAGCGTGAAAAATAATAACGTTTCTGAAAGGGTCATTAATCCTCTTCCCCTCCACCCCCTTCCCCCAGTTCCCCTCTGGGGAGAAGGAGTAACCATCCCCCTTCTATTTCCCTCAATAACCTCCCCTCCCATATTCCCCCCTCGGTAACCTTTCCACCCCCTTCTGTTCCCCTCAGTAACCTTACTCCCTCCCGTTTCCCTTAGTAATCGTCTCCTGTTCCCCACAGTAACGTCCCCTCGCCCTCAGCTCCCCCAGTAACCTCCCCTAACCCTCAAGTTCCCCCATTAGTAAGCTCCATTACCCCTCCCCCTCCAGCTCCCCTTAGTAAACTTCTCAACCCTCAGTTCCCCTTAGTAACCTACCCTCCCCCCCCCTCAGTTCCCCTCAGTAACCTCCCCTCACCACCCCGCATTCTCTTAAGATAATGAAGGTAATTTTCATCCAGTTGGAATCATTACACATTTCACTTCGCAGGAGGACAAATCTAATCCACACTTCCAGACGGTTGAGAATGCAGTGCTAGTGTGTGGAGGACCTGGCCCTTGTGAGCTTATGCTGGATCACCAATAATTCTAGCATTCATAATACAACATTGGCGATCTAGACACGGGAGGGAGGTGTGAGAGTAATATGTGTGAGAGTCGTAGGTGTGAGAAGGGGAGATGTGAGAGTCGTAGGTGTGAGAGAAGGAGGTATGAGAAGTGGTAAGTGTGCGAGTGCGAGATGTAAGATTGGAAGTGTGTGAGAGATTGTAGGCATGAAAAAGTGTGTGAGAGGGAGAGGTGTGAGGGGAGGGGGTGGTAGCTGTGAGAGGGAGAGGTGTGAGGGGAGGGGGTGGTAGCTGTGAGAGGGAGAGGTGTGAGGGGAGGGGGTGGTAGCTGTGAGAGGGAGAGGTGTGAGGGGAGGGGGTGGTAGCTGTGAGAGGGGGAGGGGAGAATTAATAAGGATGAAGGTCCGTCACGCTGGAAGATCATAGGGATGCTGCAATGCTGGTTAGTACGTCCTGGTGTGTTGCAGGGGGAGATGAACAGGTGTGCACATGTGAACAGGTGTCCACGCGTGAACAGGTGTGCACGCGTGAACAGGTGTGCACGGATGAACACTAAAACAGTATCGGTCTGATACTGCCTCGTAGACAAAATAATACTCACTGTGTTATTTATTATTTTTTCATTTAGTTATTTTGTCTTATGTATCAACTCCAATGTAAGTCGTATCATTGTAAGGCAAGATTGTTCTCGTTCAGTCAGCCTTGTCTGTGGAAGAACTACCCGCAAGTTCAGAATAGGTCGTCCACAGATTCTACCATTCATATGATGTTATATCCGTTTGTCCAATATTATTCCAAGTGTGTCCGCTTCTCAAACTCACCACCCGTCCCCCCCCCCCCCCACCACAAAAAACTAGATTAAATAATGATGACAAAAATTATGGTGATATAAAGATGACGGTGACATAAAAATGATGGTGACAAAAAAGTATCAAACAGTGAGCGTGAGTGAATCAGACCGACAAGTCACGTGACCTATATCATCGCCCTTTGGCACTTCAAACTTGTGGCGAAATATGAAATAAATCCGCCGGGCCAATTTGTTTGGGTGAACGGAGAAACAAATGACTGTGCAAATGGAGTCGAACTCTGTGTGCCTTGCATTAGAGAACGGCACAGTCGCCGCTGTGGCAGAGGTCAGAGAGACACAGTCGCCACTGTGGCAGAGGTCAGAGAGACACAGTCACAGTTGTGGCAGGTCAGAGAGACACAGTCGCCACTGTGGCAGAGGTCAGAGAGACACAGTCACAGTTGTGGCAGGTCAGAGAGACACAATTGCCGTTGTGGCAGGTCAGAGAGACACAGTTGCCACTGTGGCAGAGGTCAGTGAGACACAGTCGTCACTGTGGCAGAGGTCAGAGAGACACAGTCACAGTTGTGGCATGTCAGAGAGACACAGTTGCCGTTGTGGCAGGTCAGAGAGACACAGTTGCCACTGTGGCAGAGGTCAGTGAGACACAGTCGTCACTGTGGCAGAGGTCAGAGAGACACAGTTGCCACTGTGGCAGAGGTCAGTGAGACACAGTCGTCACTGTGCCTGTATGGATAGGCATTCGCATTCATTTATTTTCCGGAAAATGTTAAATATAGATTTGGGTAAAATTACGAAAATGTAGGTAAATGTGAAATATAATTGACTTGTTTTGAGGGTGGCGAGAGCGAGGGGAGTTGGAAAAATATTTATACGGGTAAACAATTTCACAAAAACCTCAGTAATTATTTATTAATGCAATAATATAAGGTATTACAATCTACAGACGTAACGATATTAAAGCATAATGTTTAAAAACTAATTTATGAAATTATTATCTGCAAATAATGAGGCAAATATATTTTTACATTTGGTAAACAGTAAAATATTCCATATTGCACCAGTTGCAAAATTATTTTGTACATCAGTGATGCTGAAACATTGTTTACTCCTGTTGCTCTCGTCACCGGTAATGTTCATGCATTGTTTGCTTCTTCCTCACCCTTCCCAGGTAGTGATGAGGATGATAATATTTTCTCATTATTATAATTATTATTGAGGTCATGCAATAGAATCGAACTCACATTCGTGAATACCCCAGGCACACGCTCTACCGGCTGAACCATGATGAACTTAAAAGTCTCTTACCCAGACCTCAGAGGTCTGTTTTATACAAATAAGAAAAAATCATAAAAGGAAAATACAGTAAAAATGTATATAATATAATAACTAATAATGCATAATATTATAGAAGAAAACCCGTGAACATAAATGAAAACTTCAACACAAATCCAGGGTAAATAAAATAATTTAAATACATCACATATTAAATAACACCTTTTTGTCACCAAATAATAAAAAGAAAGATTAATAAGATTATTAAAATAAATACAAACCTATTAGAAGAAATTTAACACTCGTGATTGACACTTGTGGACCTGAAGTAGTGTTTGCTTACTTTAGTGATCTTTGTCACTTTCTCTTATATTCTAAAGTATATATATATATATATATATATATATATATATATATATATATATATATATATATATATATATATATATATGTCGTACCTAGTAGCCAGAACTCACTTCTCAGCCTACTATGCAAGGCCCAATTTGCCTAATAGGCCAAGTTTTCATGAATTAATGTTTTTTCGACTACCTAACCTACCTAACCTAACCTAACCTAACTTTTTCGGCTCCCTAACCTAACCTAACCTATAAAGATAGATTAGGTTAGGTTAGGTAGGGTTGGTTAGGTTCGGTCATATATCTACGTTAATTTTAACTCCAATAAAAAAAAATTGACCTCATACATAATGAAATGGGTAGCTTTATCATTTCATAAGAAAAAAATTAGAGAAAATATATTAATTCAGGAAAACTTGGCTTATTAGGCAAATCGGGCCTTGCATAGTAGGCTGAGAAGTGCATTCTGGCTACTAGGTACGACATATATATATATATATATATATATATATATATATATATATATATATATATATATATATATATATATATATGAGCCTATACTTGCATAAACCACAAGTGAAGATTAACAATCTTTGGACAACACCCAAAGATTGGGTGTTGTCCAATAGGGTTAAGGCGTACTAGTTATGGCAGCTACTGGAAGGTTGTTGTGCTTTCTGGGTTCGAGGCCCACTGGTGGGTGTTGTCCAAAGATTGTTAATATATATATATATATATATATATATATATATATATATATATATATATATATATATATATATATATATATATATATATATATATATATATATATATGAGTAAGGTGCGCGGGTAGAGTAGAATAAGTGTGACAATACTCGTGACGGCGGATGTACACATTCTACCGAGTGTACTTTAGTACAAAATGATTGTGTGCCAAATATTTTCTTTTACATTTCAGAAAAATGGTAATCAATTATTGGTGTATTATTTATTCGTGCAATTTAAACTAAATTGAGTTGCTTCACGTTTTGTGTTTTTCATATTTTTTTTACAAAACATCTGTTTTAAAATCGAAGTTGACAATTTTTTGCAAGTAGTTGACCTTGGCCAGGACGTCTGGCCCCGGCCCTGGCTGTAACACTACTTATGGGAGCCGGTCGGCCGAGCGGACAGCACGCTGGACTTGTGATCCTGTGGTCCCGGGGTCGATCCCGGGCGCCGGCGAGAAACAATGGGCAGAGTTTCTTTCACCCTATGCCCCCTGTTACCTAGCAGTAAAATTGGTACCTGGGTGTTAGTCAGCTGTCACGGGCTGCTTCCTGGGGGTGGAGGCCTGGTCGAGGACCGGGCCGCGGGGACACAAAAACAAAGCCCCGAAATCAACTCAAGTAACCTCAAGATAGGTACATCTGCATTAGTGCAGCTACCCTTGACTATATGAAGTGGAGTACAGTGTGTCAAAAAAGCTAATTACGTGATGCTATATATGCGCTCTATACTAATAAGGCTGAAAATCTATGCTGAGTGAACCTATGATCTTACTTTCAGTACTCACTACAGTATCAATACACCGGTCACAAGCTCTCGTAGTTCTCGTTTCCTACGTCAGGTGGGTGGGCGTCTAGCTCCATGTTAAAATACATCTGTGTTGAGTCTGAAATCCATTTTATACTGTCGAATGCAACACCCAAAAATGTTATTGCATAGGGGAGAGAGCGAAGGCAGAGCTGTGGACGCCCGCACGACCCTGCGTACCTCTAGCCTTTGCTGCGTCGCCCGACACAAGAGACAGGAATGTTCCATCGCCTTAAGTGAGATAAAGTATGGATGGCGGCGGTTTCTAACACAGATTTGCCCTCCAATTTTATTTGAATATTAGAGGCGGAACACACATTCACCTCTCGGGTACAACAGGGTAGGAGCAGGAGAGGGAGGGAAAGAGGAAGAGTAGAAGTAGGGAAGAGGGCTTGGTGGGTAAGAGGCAGCTAGCCGAGATGGGTCATTGTCGGGCACAGAAAGTTAAAGTTTTCATGTTTATTGTCGGAGTTACCAAATAATATCTAATATTTTAATCATTGTAAATTCTAACTTTTCATATAGAATGATAAATGTATCAAAAGGACGAGTGACAGAAAATGCAATATATATAAATAAGATATTTTATTTACCTTCAACATAATCATATATCTGAATAAGCTTGATTATGTTTGCTGGAGACTTATTGCTTCGGAAATTAAAATCCTGAAGTTGACTGTCATTGCAAAACACAGCAGAAACGTAACATTCGAAAGATATTGTATATAGTGTTGCCTGGTTTTGAGAGATGATTGAGAGCCCGATACAACTACAGAACATAACTGGGTGTGAAGAGCAGAACCTTTGAGGCTGTCACTGAAACGTTAGAGACTGACACCGGAACCCCTTGGAGCCAAAGTGGAAACCTTGGAGCCCGTACCCTCGTAACTATGTGTTGTATACCCAGCACTGAATACTTCTATCTCTGCCACCTGCTGTCACTAGCAATAGACAGGCGACACTTCAATTCTACTAGTAAAACAATTCCTAAATTATATTAAGAACTTTTATTTAGGAAAACAAGTCAGGAGACCTGCCTTGCAAGGAAATGCTCTCGCGTGAAAACAAGTTACTAACACAAGTTAATGGCATCCCACTTTGCAATACTGGTGACGAGGAGCGGTAATGTGTCAGCTTGTGAGAAAATTGTCGATTTTAATTGCATTGCAAATTACTGAATTAAATTTATGCGGATATTTTTCAACGACAATTTGAACATTATGTGAAGAAGTTAATCGTTGTTAAAAACATTAAGCATGCAAACGAAGGTGACGACAGGACGGCAGAGGTATAACAAATTTCAAGATCATATTGGAGTGAAGTGAAGTTTGACTAAATTTTAAGAACATAAGAACATAAGAACGAGGTAAGTGCAGAAGGCCTATTGGCCCGTACGAGGCAGCTCCTATCTATGACCACCCAGTCCCACTCATAAACATATCCAACCCATGCTTGAAACAATCGAGGGACCCACCACCACGTTACCCGGTAATTGGTTCCACAAATCAACAACCCTGTTATCGAACCAGTATTTACCCAAGTCTTTCCTAAATCTAAACTTATCCAATTTATACCCATTGTTTCGTGTTCTGTCTTGTGTTGATACTTTTAATACCCTACTGATATCCCCTTTGTTATGTCCATTCATCATTCATTTTGTAGCAAATGTGCACAAAAATAACTAAATAAACCATGAATGTTGTCAGTAGTGAACTGGTTCTACTGTATAGACGCAACTAGTGAACACACGTAATAACAGCACGACAAGAGATGTGCAACAATATCTCAAATCATATACTAGTGTTTAAGTAAAGAAGAAAATGTTGCAAGGCGCGTGCAGTGGAGTATTGAATTATTGACCAGAGGAGAGGTTGTGCTCCTGGCTTCTGGGGGGTCCACACGTCTCAAAGATTCCATCCTAAATTTTTTATCCTTCGAATTTGGGATGTGAAATCTCATTTTTCTGTAATACATGAACAAATCCACAAGGGTCGTGACGAGGATTCGAACCTGCGTCCGGGAGCATCCCAGACACTGCCTTAATCGACTGAGCTACGACAGGGTTAAAAAGAGTTGAAACCGAAGTTCTACTGAACTTACTGGATCCCGTAGCTTGTGGATTTGTTCATTTGATGCATCACGTTAGTGGGATCTCTGTGTGTAATGATGTAAGGGCGAAGAGGGAGAACGACCTGTTGACATAGCTCGGGTTATCTTGAGGTTATCTTGAGATGATTTCGGGGCTTTAGTGTCCCCGCGGCCCGGTCCTCGACCAGGCCTCCAATCACAGGAAGCAGCCCGTGACAGCTGACTAACACCCAGGTACCTATTGTACTGCTAGGTAACAGGGGCATAGGGTGAAAGAAACTCTGCCCATTGTTTCTCGCCGGCACCCGGAATCGAACCCAGGACCACAGGATCACAAGTCCAGCGTGCTGTCCGCTCGGCCGACCGGCTCCCTGCGGGTGCAGGGGGAAGTTGTGTAAAATCCTGGTTTGTACCTCGGAGAGGCTACGGGATCCAGTAAGTTCAGTAGAACTTCGGTTTCAACTCTTTTAAACCTGTCGTAGCTCAGTCAATTAAGGCAGTGTCTGGGATGCTCCCGGACGCAGGTTCGAATCCTCGTCACGGCCCTTGTGGATTTGTTCATTTGATGCATCACGTTAGTGTGATCTCTGTGTGTAATAGTAATACATGTAATATCAGTAATACATACAATAATAATAATAATAATAATAATAAGTCATGCAATAATAGTAGTGATAAACGTATGGTAAGGTAATTATGAAAAAGCTCTAGGCCAGTACGAAAATATAGCACTTGGAAGGCATATGAGAACAAGGAGTTGGAGTAGGACTGAAGGAAGGAATGGTGCTTAACCACTTGGACAATTGGGGATCGAACGCTTACCTATAAGAAGCGACACCGTCACTGTACTCACCGGTCCAAGTGGATTGAATAGTAATACATGTCATAATTCAGTTGCCTCTCTGGTGAAACAGTCCAGCTTCCTTCCTGATAGAACCGTCCAGCTGCCTTCTAGTAAGACTGTCTAGCTGCCTTCTGGTGGGTCATCCAGCACGACCGTGCCTCCCGGAGCTGACTTTGGTATGTCTCTCCTGCTGGGAAAATATTATAAAGATTATACTCCAACAAGATGACGTTTAAAAATATTTTCCTGGAAGCTCCGTCTGCTTTTAGTATAAAGAGAGGCGGCGGGAGAGAGGCAGGGAGAATGTGAGGCAGAAGGAGAAGGGACTATATGCTGTGTTGTCTGGAATTCGCATTTCCTTTTCCTCTGAGGAGGATTAGTTGTAATTTAACGAAATTTATGAGGCACTATAAATTATACATTATATATATATATATATATATATATATATATATATATATATATATATATATATATATATATATATATATATATATTTTTTTTTTTTTTTTTTTTTTTTTTTTTTTTTTTTTTTTTTTTTTTTTTTTTAAAAGTTTGTGAGGGTACCACCTCTGGTGCCAATGTGGGGACCCATAGCCTCGGAGAAGAAAATAAAAAGTATTCAGAGGAGACCTTGTGGTTTCTCACTGAACACTAATATTATCTTCTCCTACCACCCCCATTCTTTTGTATGTACACATATATATTTACTTTATTTGAACTTTGTTACAAAAAAGGAGTTACATATGGGTTACAAAGATGGTAATATATATATATATATATATATATATATATATATATATATATATATATATATATATATATATATATATATATATATATATATATATATATATATATATATATATATATATATTGGTAGCAGTCTTTCCTGTAGACATATATTATTAAATATGACCGAAAAAGTAAGATTAATAATTCTAACACGAATTTTCTCAATCTTTCGTACATTACGCTTCACTGTTGGAAGTAAATCAAAAATCACTTCTCCAAAATTCATTTTTATTTCTAGTCTGACGCGACACGGGCGCGTTTCGTAAAACTTATTACATTTTCAAAGACTTCACAAATACACAACTGATTAGAACGTATCTCTGATTTTATATCTACATTTGAGTGAGGTGGGAGGGGTGATGTGGCATTAACACAAGACAGAACAAGAGGGGATATTAATAGGGTATTAAAAGTATCAACACAAGACAGAACAGAAACAATGGGTATTGAATAGAAGTGTTTGTAGAAAGCCTATTGGTCCATATTTCTTGATGCTTCTATATTGGAGCGGAGTCTTGAGGTGGGTAGAATATAGTTGTGCAATAATTGGCTGTTGATTGCTGGTGTTGACTTCTTGATGTGTAGTGCCTCGCAAACGTCAAGCCGCCTGCTATCGCTGTATCTATCGATGATTTCTGTGTTGTTTACTAGGATTTCTCTGGCGATGGTTTGGTTATGGGAAGAGATTATATGTTCCTTAATGGAGCCCTGTTGCTTATGCATCGTTAAACGCCTAGAAAGAGATGTTGTTGTCTTGCCTATATACTGGGTTTTTTGGAGCTTACAGTCCCCAAGTGGGCATTTGAAGGCATAGACGACATTAGTCTCTTTTAAAGCGTTCTGTTTTGTGTCTGGAGAGTTTCTCATGAGTAGGCTGGCCGTTTTTCTGGTTTTATAGTAAATCGTCAGTTGTATCCTCTGATTTTTGTCTGTAGGGATAACGTTTCTATTAACAATATCTTTCAGGACCCTTTCCTCCGTTTTATGAGCTGTGGAAAAGAATTTTGGAGAAGTGATTTTTGATTTACCTCCAACAGTGAAGCGTAATGTACGAAAGATTGAGAAAATTCGTGTTAGAATTATTAATCTTACTTTTTCGGTCATATTTAATAATATATATATATATATATATATATATATATATATATATATATATATATATATATATATATATATATATATATATATATATATATATATATTTATCAGAAAAGTAGGGTTCGAATCTTGGACAGCTAGGCGCTCAATACACCTTAGAATATATCTAGTACCATACCCGCTAGACCACAGCAAAATGACCACAAACAGTCAGTTATGGTCTAGCGGGTATGGTGCTAGATATGCTAAGGTGTACGGAGTGCCTGGCTGTCCAAGCTTCGAACCCTTCCTGAGGAAGAGTTTTTCTTATAAATATGGCTTGGAGATCATTCAAGCATATATTCACAGCCCATCCTCCTGTTTTGGTAGTACATATAGGAAGGACGAGGACCATAGTACATATTCCGACGTACAACGCAATTAGAAAGTAGAAATCGGTACTATTGAACTTGGACAAACCGGAAAACAATTTCTTTATTCCCTTTATATTGTTTTATAACATTTGTTCTCATCCTTTGATAAATGCATTCGATTAAACTCATTTGCATTTCGTATACGTCAACCTTAAATTAACTCTGCAGCTCCACCTAACCTAACTAGGCCCAGTGAGTAAGAGAGAGAGAGAGAGAGAGAGAGAGAGAGAGAGAGAAGAGAGAGAGAGAGAGAGAGAGACAGACAGACAGACAGACAGACAGACAGACAGACAGACAGAGACAGAGACAGAGAGGGGGGGGGAAGGTACGGGTAGAAGACAGGTTACGGAAACCAATAAGAGACACGCGACAGACGAGCACTAAGCTTATAGACCATTAACGTGTGATCCATTAGTGTCTCACTCTGAGGGAAGAATTCCCTCAAATATTTAATGTCTCTGCAGGTGCCTTTAAAACATTAACGCAAGAAATATTACGAAACATTCCGTCTGTCATTTTTAATTAGTCGTAATTTAACGAATTAAATTAAAGGCACGAAATACTCCAGTTTTAGTTGTGAAAAATCTTACTACTTTAATTGTGGAAAATTTACTTAAGTACTGATAAAGACATATTAACTTAATGTTCAGAGCATGTTAACTTAATGTTCAGAGCATGTTAACTTAATGTTCAGAGCATGTTAACTTAATGTTCAGAGCATGTTAACTTAATGTTCAGAGCATGTTAACTTAATGTTCAGAGCATGTTAACTTAATGTTCAGAGCATGTTAACTTAATGTTCAGAGCATGTTAACTTAATGTTCAGAGCATGTTAACTTAATGTTCAGAGCATGTTAACTTAATGTTCAGAGCATGTTAACTTAATGTTCAGAGCATGTTAACTTAATGTTCAGAGCATGTTAACTTAATGTTCGGAGCATGTTAACTTAATGTTCAGAGCATGTTAACTTAATGTTCAGAGCATGTTAACTTAATGTTCGGAGCATGTTAACTTAATGTTCGGAGCATGTCAACTTAATGTTCGGAGCATGTCAACTTAATGTTCGGAGCATGTCAACTTAATGTTCGGAGCATGTCAACTTAATGTTCGGAGCATGTCAACTTAATGTTCGGAGCATGTCAACTTAATGTTCAGAGCATGTCAACTTAATGTTCAGAGCATGTCAACTTAATGTTCAGAGCATGTCAACTTAATGTTCAGAGCATGTCAACTTAATGTTCAGAGCATGTCAACTTAATGTTCAGAGCATGTCAACATAATGTTCAGAGCATGTCAACTTAATGTTCAGAGCATGTCAACTTAATGTTCAGAGCATGTCAACTTAATGTTCAGAGCATGTCAACTTAATGTTCAGAGCATGTCAACTTAATGTTCAGAGCATGTCAACTTAATGTTCAGAGCATGTCAACTTAATGTTCAGAGCATGTCAACTTAATGTTCAGAGCATGTCAACTTAATGTTCAGAGCATGTCAACTTAATGTTCAGAGCATGTCAACTTAATGTTCAGAGCATGTCAACTTAATGTTCAGAGCATGTCAACTTAATGTTCAGAGCATGTCAACTTAATGTTCAGAGCATGTCAACTTAATGTTCAGAGCATGTCAACTTAATGTTCAGAGCATGTCAACTTAATGTTCAGAGCATGTTAACTTAATGTTCAGAGCATGTCAACTTAATGTTCAGAGCATGTCAACTTAATGTTCAGAGCATGTTAACTTAATGTTCAGAGCATGTTAACTTAATGTTCAGAGCATGTTAACTTAATGTTCAGAGCACGTTAACTTAATGTTCAGAGCACGTTAACTTAATGTTCAGAGCACGTTAACTTAATGTTCAGGGCATGTTAACTTAATGTTCAGGGCATGTTAACATAACGTTTTCTCAATGACAAACTATAGCTCCATTCTTGATGAAATAGTGGAAGCTCTAATGTTACCAACTTCAGTTTCATTAAAGGGGAAAATAGTGCTGTAATGAGGGAGGGTCGAGAATATAACGTCCAGGCGAAGAGAATATGGAAGACAAGGAAAATAGGTGGTGGGAGTGGAATGTGGTGGAGATAGACAAACACAAATAAATATTCTATATATTATATATATATATAGTTTATAGGCAAGACAACAACATCTCTTTCCAGGCGATTAACAATGCATAAGCAACAGGGCTCCATTAAGGAACATATAATCTCTTCCCACAACCAGACCATCACCAGAGAAGTCTTAACAAACAACACAGAAATCATCGATAGATACAGCGATGGCAGGCGGCTTGACATCTGCGAGGCACTACACATCAAAAAGTCAACACCAGCAATCAATAGTCAATTAATGCACAACTATATTCTACCCACTTTAAAACTCCGTACCAATATAGAAGCATCAAGAGGAAGTATGGGCCAATAGGCCCTTTGCAGTTACTTCCATTCTTCCCTCTCATTTATCCAGTTTATACCCATTGTTCCGTGTTCTGTCTTGTGTTGGTCAAAAGTTTGTTCACCTCATCCAAAACTGTTGCAACATATCACCTCACCCAAATGCGAGTATATAAGACAAGCTGTTTAATGTTAGCTTACGGGCTCACCATAGCCCGTGCTACACGGACACTTCGTCCTGAGTAGCTAAATCTTTAACAACAACAACAATGTTAGCATTAAGTAAAACACTGTTTAGTGTTTTCAGGTTACAGTTGTGTGTGTGTAAACTAAAGTCTTTGAAAATGTAATAAGTTATTACGAAACGCGTTCAAGTGTCGCATCAGACTAGAAATAAAAATGAATTTTGGAGAATTGATTTTTCAATTACCATCGACAGTGAAAAGAAACATAAGAAATATTGAGAAAATTCGTGTTAGAATTATTAATCTTACTTTTTCGGTCATATTTAATAATATATATATATATATATATATATATATATATATATATATATATATATATATATATATATATATATATATATATATATATATATATATTGGTGTATACTGGCAGCAGGTTTTCTTTCAAACATGTTTCATTGAATATGACCGCATATTCTGTATTTATTATTTTCTGGTTTAGGGCTTCTATCCCTCTAACTATTTTCTTAGCATCAGGGCTTAATTGAAATAGGAGTTCTCCAAAACTCATTTTCGTACTTTTAAGGTGAAGAAAAGAAGTGATTTACTATAGAGTGTATTACACTTATTTGTATAATTTGCACGACGTTTCGAACCTCCATGGTTCATTCTCAAGTGAATTGCAATTCACATAAGAATAGAGCGACCTACCATGAACACCCAAATCACGGAACTATTTACTCTACCCACCATGAGAGTAAGGACAAGACAAGAACATATCGATGCCAACACAGAAGACAATGTCCAACATAACAGGCCAATTACACTGGATTAATCTTTGTGTTTAGATAGGAGATGCCTCGTATGGGCCAATAAGCCTTCTGCAGCCCCTATGTTTATCCCTTATGTATCCCCCCATGTTTTCACCTTCATTGTATTATCACCTGACCTAATGCGGGTATAAAATCAACTAGTATTGTAAGATCTGTTCACTTGAGAATGAACCATGGAGGTTCGAAACGTCGTGCAAATTATACAAATAAGTGTAATACACTCTATAGTAAATCACTTCTTTTCTTCACCTTAAAAGTACGAAAATGAGTTTTGGAGAACTCGTATTTCAATTAAGCCCTGATGCTAAGAAAATAGTTAGAGGGATAGAAGCCCTAAACCAGAAAATAATACATACAGAATATGCGGTCATATTCAATGAAACATATATATATATATATATATATATATATATATATATATATATATATATATATATATATATATATATATATATATATATATATATATGTATATATATATATATATATAGAGAGAGAGAGAGAGAGAGAGAGAGAGAGAGAGAGATAGAGATATTAGGTAGATTATAATGAACAAATCCACAAGGGCCGTGACGAGGCCCTTGTGGATTTGTTCATTTGATGCATCACGCTATTGTGATTTCTGTGTGTAAGGGTAGATTATATTTGTTTTGGTCATATTTCTACGTTAGTTTTAACTCAAATTAAAAAATTAAATCATGTATTATATGTTGGAAAGCTTTATCATTCCATAAGAAAAATGTAGAAATACATATAACTTCAGGGAAAATTCTGCTCGTTGTGTGTGTAGACATGTATTGGATATGATGGGAAGGGTTAGATCAATAATTCCTTCTCTATGTGTTGTTCTTCTCTTGGAAAAGTGGATAAATTAACACTCTAAAGTTCATTTCATACTTTGAATGAACCTGGCGAATGCTGCTTAAGGACACGTTTGGCTAAAACACACTTTGTCGTCTTCGGAGACAGAGAAAATGAATACAGATTGACAGTAGCAGCAGTATGTATTCCATGCAGATATATTCCATGATGAAAGGTGACGTTGATGCCTATTGAGGGGATTGGGAAATCATGCTTCGCATTCTCATTGATTGACTGGCACTGTAGGTGTAGTGTAAAGTGGTAAGTCTCTCTTGGTTTTGTTAATTGTAGGACACATCTTAAGTGTAAGATAATTGTATGTTTGTGCTGCTTGATGATGAAGTGCTTCGTCTGTGTCTGATGCATTGTGCTGCTGTTAAGAATATCTCTGGTGATGGTCTGGTTGAGTGTAGAGTTGGTGTGATCTTTGATGGAGCCTTCGTGCTTGTGCCTTGTCAAAAGTCTTGCAGGCGATGTTTGTCATGAGTTCTGTGACCCAGAAATATATAGATAACAACGTGGATAATGAGAAATATAACACGCTCGTATTCCTTCATTTATCTGCCATTAAACATTCATCAAGAGTCAGGTAACCATCACTCCTCTGAAGTGGTCCCGTTTCTCTCGTGACGGTTTGTGGTAGTTTTATCGTCGTAATTACTACCAGATGTTTTATGGCCCTTTGACGGGGGAAATTAAATTGTCACGATCAGAGACGGAGAAAAAAATGCTTTAATTACCAGAGGGTAATTAATACTCCATCTTTTTGGTCAATCCAAATTTTCAGAGTATTGTCAGAGAGGAGCTTAGTCGTCTGGAAATGAAGGAGGGTGAAAGAATTCTCTTGTCAACATATCTGTGTACCTTTGTGTGTGTGTGTGTGTGTTATGTGTACTTCTTGCGTGTGCCTTCGTGTGTACATCGTGTGCCCTCTCGTGAATACAACCTGTGTACCTAGTGTGTACCTCGTGTGTATTTCGTGTGCACATCTTATATTCCTCGTGTGTACGTCGTGTCACTGTTATGTGTGTACCCCGTATCTACAGCGTGTGGACCTAATGTGTACCTGTCACACTACCATATACAGTCATACTGGCATAAACAGTCCCATTGGCATATATAGTCACACTGCTCAGTAGACAAATAGACTGACTGACTCTGAAACACAAAAGAGCTAAACAGGCTTCATGGTCATTGTGCACTACCAAGAATCAGAAATGTTTTGGAGGTTGCAAACGCTAAAAGCCTCGTGCCATTATGCCTCAAAAATTGATGACAATTGAAACAGGAATTTTTATCGCCAGGCGTTACATGTTCGGGTCTCGCCAGGCGGACGATGCTCTTGTCATCTCTTCACCGTTGACACCATGCCCTGGCCGACAGCCCTTGTTGCGATTTAATTTCAGGATCAGCTATTTAATTTCAGGGTGAGCTATTATATTTCAGGTCGAGTTATTTCATTTCAGGCCTACCTATTTAGTTTCAGGGTGAGCTGTTTAATTTCATGGTGTCTTGGAATTGTTGGAAGTGAACAAGTGGATTAATATTGGGCTTGTCGTGTGTGAGATATTTATTGTTAACCATTATTTTATATGTTGAGTGCGTGTAGCTTTGATATGTGGCACACACACCCACACACACACACACACACACACACACACACACACACACACACACACACACACACACACACACACACACACACACACACGCAGGTTGAGCGGACAGCGTTCGTGGATTGTAGTCCTAAGTGCCCGAGTTCGATTCCTGGCCGAGTCAGAAACAAATGGGTTGGATTTTCTTTCACGTAGCAGTAAATAGATACATGGGAGTTAGACAGCTGCTACGGGCTTAATCCTGGGGACATGTAAGAAATATACACAGTGGATACCATAAAGGAAAATGGAACATTAGACAATCGATGGTTAGCAAGGCGGTATCGAAGAGCTTTTGCTCGATACTACAAGCACGAATAGGTGAGTATAAATAGGTGAGTACACGCACAAACGGGCGAGATGCTAGGCTTCAAAAGAAGGTCTCCAGTGCAATTGATTTCTATTCGAGTAAGGAATTCATCAATTCACTTAGTTTGATTAAATTTTGCCAACTTTAAAGATAATTTTTCCGCGAAGAGCGAGTTAAAATTAGACCAACCATATTTCATTATGAAAACTTAAATGGCTGAAAATGTTGGTGATGGTGACGGTGGTGAGAGTGTTGGTGACGGTGGTGAGTGATGGTGACGGTGGTGAGTGATGGTGACGGTGGTGAGAGTGATGGTGACGACGGTGAGTGTGATGGTGACGGTGGTGAGAGTGATGGTGACGGTGGTGAGAGTGATGGTGACGGTGGTGAGAGTGTTGGTGAGAGTGATGGTGACGGTGGTGAGAGTGATGGTGACGGCGGTGAGTGTGATGGTGACGGTGGTGAGTGATGGTGACGGTGGTGAGAGTGATGGTGACGGTGGTGAGAGTGATGGTGACGGCGGTGAGTGTGATGGTGACGGTGGTGAGAGTGATGGTGACGGTGGTGAGTGATGGTGACGGCGGTGAGTGTGATGGTGACGGTGGTGAGAGTGATGGTGACGGTGGTGAGAGTGATGGTGATGGTGGTGAGTGTGTTGGTGACGGTGGTGAGAGTGATGGTGACGGTGGTGAGAGTGATGGTGACGGTGGTGAGTGATGGTGACGGTGGTGAGTGATGGTGACGGTGGTGAGAGTGATGGTGATGGTGGTGAGTGTGTTGGTGACGGTGGTGAGAGTGATGGTGGTGAATGATGGTGACGGTGGTGAGAGTGATAGTGACGGTGGTGAGTGTGTTGGTGACGGTGGTGAGTGTGATGGTGACGGTGGTGAGTGATGGTGACGGCGGTGAGTGTGATGGTGACGGTGGTGAGAGTGATGGTGACGGTGGTGAGAGTGATGGTGATGAGTGATGGTGATGGTGGTGAGTGTGTTGGTGACGGTGGTGAGAGTGATGGTGACGGTGGTGAGAGTGATGGTGACGGTGGTGAGTGTGTTGGTGACGGTGGTGAGTGTGATGGTGACGGTGGTGAGAGTGATGGTGACGGTGGTGAGAGTGATGGTGACGGTGGTGAGAGTGTTGGTGACGGTGGTGAGTGTGATGGTGACGGTGGTGAGTGTGTTGGTGACGGTGGTGAGTGTGATGGTGACGGTGGTGAGTGTGTTGGTGACGGTGGTGAGTGTGATGGTGACGGTGGTGAGTGATGGTGGTGAGAGTGATAGTGACGGTGGTGAGTGTGTTGGTGACGGTGGTGAGAGTGATGGTGACGGTGGTGAGAGTGATGGTGACGGTGGTGAGAATGATGGTGGTGAGTGTGTTGGTGACGGTGGTGAGTGATGGTGACGGCGGTGAGTGTGATGGTGACGGTGGTGAGTGTGTTGGTGACGGTGGTGAGTGTGTTGGTGACGGTGGTGAGTGTGATGGTGACGGTGGTGAGAGTGATGGTGACGGTGGTGAGAGTGATGGTGACGGTGGTGAGAGTGATGGTGACGGTGGTGAGTGTGTTGGTGACGGTGGTGAGTGTGTTGGTGACGGTGGTGAGAGTGATAGTGACGGTGGTGAGAGTGATAGTGACGGTGGTGAGAGTGGTGGTGAGAGTGATGGTGACGGTGGTGAGAGTGATGGTGACGGTGGTGAGGGTGATGGTGACGGTGGTGAGAGTGATAGTGACGGTGGTGAGAGTGATGGTGACGGTGGTGAGTGTGTTGGTGACGGTGGTGAGAGTGATGGTGACGGTGGTGAGAGTGATGGTGACGGTGGTGAGTGATGGTGACGGTGGTGAGAGTGTTGATTATTGTGGGAACCGACCTGTGAGATTTATATTTATTTAATTTATATGAATTTATATTTACGTTAATTTATATACTTCGATAGCAATTTGTATAATGATAAGTGGACTGTATTTCTGCAATAATCTCTTAATCTCACAAATCGATCCTCTACACATTAGGGGGGGTTTATATTTATATATATGCAGCCAATCAAACTACAGTATTAACTACATACATTGAAAAGGTTCCTTATCTTATAGTACAGCAGGTTAGTCCACCAGGTATAACTAGGGTGTAGACACCAAATTATCCTCTTTGAGGTAGCTTCCATCACCCAGTAACTGGTGCACAAAATCTTGCTTCCTCGTCTTGACCTGTCAAAAGGGCGCTAACTGTGAAGCCAGATACCTATATATGACAAGCTATATCAGAGAAAATACTGTACATGGAACAATAAAGACCTGGCTTAATTACCTTTAGTTTGAGGCTTCCACGTGCTCTAACCGGGTCACCCTATATAATGACATTAATGGCCAAAAATGACAACCCGTTCTCGCAAATTTAATAAGTCAATATTGACTTATTAAATATGTGCATAGGTGACATACTTAACATAATAGATACCCTTAAAAAGATTCATAGAAAACACAGACCTTACCTAACCTTGTTAGTATCTTAAGATAACCATCTTATTGCTTCGTAATTACAATTATTACTTAACCTATACCTATTATAGGTTAGGTAATAATTGTAATTACGAAGCAATAAGATGCTTATCTTAAGATACTAACAAGGTTAGGTAAGGTCGGTGTTTTCTATGAATCTTTTTAAGGGTATCTATTATGTTTAGTATATCACCTATGCACGTTGTTAATAAGTCAATATTGACTTTACGAATTTGCGAGAACGGGTTGAAAATGAAGATACATGGGTTTCGGAAAGAACACTTAACTTGATTTGTAGACAGCGTGTTGATAATGGTACACTTCTGGTTTCCATAACACTACGTCCAAGTAAATTTAACAGGAGCCGAATTTGCTCCCGTGTGAGCCTCTGGTCTTGTATAAACAATGGCAATGTCTAACACTCCATACTACTGACGCCTGGCCGACATTGTCCAGATATGATAGGAGCCAAATTTGCTCCACACGTCTCGGAGGTGACACAACAATGGCTGCCCCCCTTCCTCACTGACGCCTGGCTTACATTGTCCAGATTTCAGAAAGTGATAGAAGGGTCACATTTACTCTACTTTAATATTGATAATTAAGTTAATTTATATAAGATGTTTTTATGATGGTAAAGTCCAAAGACTAATGTATTTAAGAATAATTCCCACCATAATAGGTGGTGAATTATAATAGTACGTGGTGATGATATCCCGTTTTCTTTAGACGGTAATTCCACTACAAGTTACGTTTTCTATGGGTAACTTGTTTATACAACACAGCTCTTATCTGTCTGTATGATATTATTATTAAATGGTGTCGGATTTTCCGACAATTATGGTAACGATGGTGATAGTTCCCGACCCGCATGTTTCATATCACACCTACTCTTGAAACAATACAGGATGAACGCCCTTTTAACTCGATGACCACCTGTTCTATACTTCTTTACTGAAGTGTTTTGTATATATCATTTAGGTTCACCTGAGAGCGTCTAGTTTCCATCCATGTTAACTTGTCGTGGTTGTCGTATCACCTCGCACATCTCTGACTGAAGCAGTCGTCGTTGTCTGGCCCTTCATGTTGTGTCGTCGCTGTGGCTTCCACGTCCTCGTCCGCAGTGGCATCACTTTGTATTTGCATGAACCCCATTCCTCCATCACACACACACAAACACTCCCCACAACGACACAACGACCCATCATCATACCCACTTTCACAATCCCCCCCTCCCCCACCCCCACCATCCCCCTCCAATAAAAAAAGACAAACACTTTTTTTTACAAATTGGCCGTGTAAACTGTCGTAAGCTTTTTAGCGTGTGGATTTTGTTGGCGTGTGAGCTTTAGGTATGTGAACGTTTTTGTGTATGAACTTTTTGTCGTGGAAATTTTTGGTGTGAACTTTGTGGGGTGGCGTGCGGGCGTCAAGGCAAGCTGACGGGAGACGTCACGCGAGTTTCCCCGCGTCACGTTATCACGATTCCAAGTTTTCCACCGAAATGGGAGGCCATTGTTGGATAAAATGTGTGTGGCACAGAGCAGGAGCTGAAGGATGAGCGTCAGAGACGGTGTGGCACACACCAGGAGCTGAAGGATAAGTTGCCAACGATGGTGTGGCAGAGGGATAAGTTGCCAATGCCGGTATGGGCACAGAGCAGGAGTTGATTGATAAGTTGCCAACCATGGCGAGTTACAGCCCCGCTCCTGTGCCAGGTAAGTCCACAACGGGCTCGCCATAGCCCGTGCTACTGTGGAACTTTTGTTCCGAGTAGCTGAATTTAAAACAGCAACAACGACGGCGTGGAACTAGACTCACGAAAAACAATTGAGCCGGAGAAGGTCAACCGATGATTTACGGTTGTGCAAGCTTGCCAACATTTCCTCTCATGCGTCTCTACTTCTAGACAATAAATATAGCCCTTTTAAGGAAATAGGGAGATTCCGTTTCAGTCCCCCAAAAAAGATATTCAGTGGTCAACAACTTCGGTCCAGTGACACTGTGGTCAATTACTGGTAGCATTCCTGAGTCGATATTCTCAACAAATGAAAGCATTTTGTTTACCATCAACGGTGAGTGTGGTCGACAATATGGTTTCAGGAAAGGCCACTCGACTACTTATCTCATGTTGAACTTCTCCACTAAATGGCATCAGTCGCTGCATGAATCGATGAGCAGCTGTTGATGTGCTGGATATTGTAAGTTCAAACATTCTAAACTGCTGGCGGAGCTTCAACCACTTGGTTGAAGGCTTCATTGTACAGCCAATAAGGGACTCGCTTCAAGAACAAACTCTAGGGATAGTCAATATTAAACCAGAATCTAAAATTCATTAAATTAATGTCAGCAAACGACAGGTCAGTGTGTTTTGTTTCGCTGCTAAGTATTGCACTATAACAGTTACATATTTAAAAGGAAATGCCAACTGCTAAAAGGTTCATTAATAACCATTGCAGTTTTGTTTTATCTTAACTAGGCGATGACAGGTAACATTTGCGATTGAGAATACACAGGCGATGATGATTACTAAGCAACATGTCATTGCAACATGGTCAGCCAAAAACTATAGTGCTCATTGCTCATTGATGAAGTTGACATACTCGGGGTTAGGTTTGGCTCATCAATGAACATAAGACATGTGCTTAACCTAGGAAGCTTGGCAGCCCATAATCTTAAACACCTCATACATTCTTGACATCAGTGCTCGTTATGCCTTACGTGAAGCCCAATTGTGGATGTGCTCCTTTCACCTGGGTAGCTTATCTCCCCCCCTCCCTCCCCCCCCCCATCATTTATTCGACCTCTGGACCAGGTGGAGAAGCGTGCTAGAAAAATAAAATCTAATGTTGATCTGTTCTCGCGGAACCGGTCATTCATCAGCTTTCAACACTAGAGAGATATCGGTGACTTTCCTATTATGTATATGGCCAGTGTTCACCACCTGGTGACACATCATAGACGTCCAGAAGTTGGCAACCACAACATAAGGCGCTCAGCCGTCAACACCCTTATGCTACTTGTGTCATTCTCAAGAACATCACTCACCAGCGATTATCCATTCTTATGAAGTCCGTATTAAGGCTCTGGCGTACAACTGGGACCACAATCTTCACACTGCACTTAACATTAAATAACGTTTATACACAATAGCTAATAATCACATTAAATTTACCAGTTCCTAGGGCCATTCTTACGAGTTGATGTAGAACACCAGCTCTTGGTTTGCAGATGATTTGGGAATATCAGTGCTATTGTAAGGAACCCTAGTCGTTGTTTAAGAAAGGGTGGGGGGGGGGGAATATGTCTGAGGTGTGAGTTATGAGGTGTGAGGTGGGAAGTGTGACAGGTGCGAGGTGTGAGGTGTGAGGTGCGAGGGGTGGACATAACGAGGGAGAGAGTGAAGTGACAGCGGCGGAGCGACAATGGAGACAAACAGGACCATTACTCACCTGACTGTCACGTGTGATCCGTGGACGGGTCCTCGCCAGAGAGAGAGAGAGAGAGAGAGAGAGAGAGAGAGAGAGAGAGAGAGAGAGAGAGAGAGAGAGAGAGAGAGAGAGAGAGAGAGAGAGAGAGAGAGAGAGAGAGAGAGAGAGAGAGAGAATTTCCTGGGAGTGTGTGTGTGTGTGTGTGTGTGTGTGTGTGTGTGTGTGTGTGTGTGTGTGTGTGTGTGTGTGTGTGTGTGTGTGTGTGTGTGTGTGTGTGTGTGTGTGTGTGTGTGTGTGTGTGTTTAGACAGACAGACAATTACACAAACATAAACAACACAGACAGACATACACAGAAAAAACAGAAAAGGAAGAAGAAAATGCGTGAATGTAGAGTAAAGGAGTTAGGGACGGGAAGGAAGTGGAAAGGATGGAGGAAGGAACTGGAAGGAGGGAGGAATGGAAGAGCAAGGGAGACAGCATATAATAAGATATACGAAAGAAATAGAGTAAACAAGGAAAAAGAAAGCTGGAAGGAAGGGGAAAGGAAACGGTGAGAGGGGAAAAAAATGTCTTTATATAGGGAGAGAGAGAATGAAATTGAGACTGTGGAAAGGAACGAAGAAACGAAGCGAAATATGAATTTATTTTGGTTGAGAAAGGGAAGGAGTTAATAATGTGATAGGAAGGAAGTAAAGATATACTGTGAGAGAAGGGTTGAAGGGAAGATGATGGGAGGTGCAAGAAAGAGAGGGGAAGAAAGATAAATCAGGTGAGACGGAGAGGGAATAAAGAAGGGGTGAAAAGTACAGATGAAGAAGAAGAGGTGAAGGGCCTGTGAGGAAGAAGATGGAGCCGGTGAAGGACGGAGATGAAGGGGTAGAGACGAAGGTTGAGGAGAGGTTAAGTAGCGTTGGCTGGAAATATATTGCTTAGAATTTCCTGGGAGAGTAACCCAGAGACGTGATATTGTGGAGCTGGGTTGCAGAGGTGAGGGAGAGCTGAGAGGTGAGGGACAGCTGAGAGGTGTGAGGGAGAACTGAGAGGTATGAGGGACAGCTGAGAGGTGTGAGGGAGAACTGAGAGGTATGAGGGACAGCTGAGGTGTGAGTGCTCGCCAGACTGACCACTATTAGGTACCAGTATGACCTCAAAAGATGTTAGTAGCGTGATTTAACCTCACATCCAAACAGCAGGAAGAAAATCATAAGGATCTTATCACATTTGTTTATAGAAAAGCACCAGACCACAAACACACGAACTAGCTACAACTAGTGAGATTTTTGCTGTTTTTGTGCAATAAACAAATGTAATAGAGGTTCAGTTACTAACGGCGAAAGTTAATTCTAATCTAAAAATAACTTTTTTTTTAATTATTCAGAGATCAAGCCCATATCCCAGTTATTTGGTTCCCATTACCCTGGCTAAGAACCTCTGATCTAGGTAGGTAGGGATAAGTAGCGGGAGTGGATGGTTGAAAGAGGTGAGTACGGGTGGGAGATGAGTGTGAGTGGGAGATGAGTACGGGCGGGAGATGAGTGTGGGTGGGAGATGAGTGGGAGGTTAATATGGGTATTAGGCAAGTGTGAGTGTTGTATAAAAGTTGTGGAAAGTGCCTCACAGCAGCAGATCACTGACATGCTAGAGAATGAGGGCATCACTGCAGGGGTGTTCATGACACGGGTCTCAGGCTGCAGGGTTTCAGGGCCTCGGGGGGAGAGAAATTGGTGGTTAAGCGTGAGATGAATTGAGTAACGGGGCGGGGTAATGGGCAGGTGTAAGTTATGGGGTGAGTGGGGCATTACTGACGGGGGATGAAGAGTAATGGACGGTGCACATGCGCCAGTCAGGAGGGTGGGGTGGCGCCGCTCCCAGGCCACGTCAGGCCAAGTGTAAGGTGGGTGGAGGTGTGGCAAGGTGGGTGGAGGTGTGGCAAGGTGGGTGGAGGTGTGGCAAGGTGGGTGGAGGTGTGGCAAGGTGGGTGGAGGTGTGGCAAGGTGGGTGGAGGTGTGGCAAGGTGGGTGGAGGTGTGGCAAGGTGGGTGGAGGTGTGGCAAGGTGGGTGGAGGTGTGGCAACGTATATAGAGGACTGGTCCAAGAGGTCATGGAACAACAATGGAAAAGAGAGATGAGGGGTGCCTTGATTAAGACATAAAAGGTTGCGGGGATTGGTCCAAAAGACAAAGTAGCGATGTTCGTATTATGCAGCCAAAAAGAGAGGTCATAATTCGTAATGGTGTAAGAAATCTATTGTTTTATTGTGAGAGTGGTTAGCAAGTGAGAAATGCTGGAGGAACTAGCGAATGAGTTGGGAGAGAGAGAGAGAGAGAGGGAGAGGGGGAGAGAGAGAGAGAGAGAGAGAGAGAGAGAGAGAGAGAGAGAGAGAGAGAGAGAGAGAGAGAGAGAGAGAGAGAGAGAGAGAGAGAGAGAGAGAGAGGGGGGGGGAGAAAGGAGGGATAATTTAGCATGATAGGTCAGACTGCACCCTTTTATAGTATAAATGGAGGAGTTTCCCCGGAAACGTGTCCAGAGGGAGTTGACATAACTGTCATCGTCGTGTCAATGATCGCTGGTGTCAGTGCCGCCGCCGCCAGGATGGACCATCTGCAATGTAATGTTGTAATTAAGTAAACAATCTCTTATTCTTTTGTGTAGTTGTGGCCGATGAGCATGACAGTAGATCACTACCGTCCTTGTTTAGTTTGTAACACGGGGTGAGGGGTATCTACTCTCTCTCTCTCTATCTATCCTTTACCTCTTACTCTTCCCGTATTCTGGTTTATCTTTCTTCAATCCAAGGGACCCCAGAGCTACTACTCTAGCCGAATCCCACGCCACGTGGTCTTAAGCCGTTTTGACCAGCTAAGATTCTACAGCCTTTACGACGTGGCACTAGACCCCTAGCAAACTCTAGAATCTCCTTACGCCGCCACCACCAGACCATTAACACTGGGAGCAATAACCGAGGTCTGGACAGATTATGCTCTCAGTAACCTTGGGGCTTGATCCCCAGATATTTGGACTAGGAGGGAAGGATCTACGTTAAGTGTGGGTAATATTAACAAGCGAAGGGATAACTGAACTCTTAGTCTGTATTAGGCTTTGTGGCCCAACGAAAACTCGGCCTCGTGGAAACCACTTGTCAAGGACAATGAACAATAAAACATGCAATGGCAATAATAAAAATGCAATTTACTAATTAAATAATGTATTCAAAATCTAAAAAAAATTCAATCAAAGCACTCCCTATCATTAACACTCCCTGACTTTAGCCATGTGATGAACTAATTTCCTATACCAAACTATAGTTGTTGTTGTTATAGATTCAGCTACTCGGAACAAGTACCAAGTAGCACGGGCTATGGTGAGCCCGTAACTTACCTGGCACAGGAGCGGTGCCTCACCAAACTATAGCAACTATACCTCTTATGGTGACCAACTGACGTAGTGCTGGTCTCGGGGAGAGGTGGAGAGTCGTTGACCATGTCCACACTGACCTACCTCGCTCTGCTCCACACAGAAGCCAGCCAGTATTCCTACGCCTGGCTTATTAAGTTTACTCGTAGGGTTTAAGTTGAAACTAATCTCTCTTACACTGAACCCCCAGATGGTTGAACTCTTTTAACTTGAAGGTAATTGCACAGGCATCTTAGGGAAGAGCTATTTCCAATTACAAAATGGCTATTTGACCTTTGAGAATTACCAAATATATGGAGCTTTGGTGACCCTTATGACCTAAGGTCGCCCAAATCGTTCCGCGGCCGAGGCTAGTCCCGCTAGTGACGCCACTGATGGTGACTTACTAAAGTATTCTGACAATTTAGGATACTCTTGATACTTTAACCAGAAATACTATTGAATATGTATGAATTCAATTTGAATGAAGACTAATTTCTCTAAATTACTGAATTCTGTAAAATAATTCATTATACGTGGCTTCAAAACAAAGGTGGCGGCCATTTTGTATTTCACCCGCTAATCCTCAGGAGATATAACCTTGTGCTTGGGTCAGGTCAAACAACAACGTGACTCTCACTTTTGTACAAAGGCGAATCTCCATGTCTCCCATACAATTATTTATTTTAAAACAGCTTCAGTTGTTACAAGTCTTTTTACAAGTTAGCAGTCTCCGTGGTGTAGTGGTAAGACACTCGCCTGGCGTTCCGCGAGCGCTATGTCATGGGTTCGTATCCTGGCCGGGGAGGATTTACTGGGCGCAATTCCTTAACTGTAGCCTCTGTTTAACGCAACAGTAAAATGTGTACTTGGTTGTAACAACGATTCTTCGCGGCAGGAGATCGTATTCCAGGGACCTGCCCGAAACGCTACGCGTACTAGTGGCTGTACAAGAATGTAACAACTTTGTATATATCTCAAAAAAAAAAAAAAAAAAAAAAAAAAGTTGTCAGTGCTTCGAACAATCGTTTAGCATTCGTGTTCTGAGAGCGCTAAATACACGTCCATAATTCACAGTGTCATAGGTTATGGTCGTTCCTATTACAACTCCAATTTTCGTTCTGTTTCAAAAGTACAAAATGTTTTTAGTTTACGACTCGTTGGTACCATGCGCACTGATACCAATTTCTTTCAATATCTTTCTTTATTATGACCTGATACCGGGCAGCGAGAGGCGTCCTCTGCTTCCCCTTCACGTTGTGTGCACTCAAGTGCCGCGAGTTCCGTGAATATGAGATGGTGTTAGGTACTCCTACGGCACCACTACTAAATAGATAATATCATTCCTTCCTTCCTTCCTTCCTTCCTTCCTTCCTTCCTTCCTTCCTTCCTTCCTTCCTTCCTTCCTTCCTTCCTTCCTTCCTTCCTTCCTTCCTTCCTTCCTTCCCTCAGGACCTGGAGCAGGTATCTGAAGGTTGCCTCCTTTTTTCAAGACCTAGAGCAGGTACCCTGAAGTTACCTTTCTTCCCTCAAGACCCGGAGCAGGAAGCCCTGACAATAACATCGCCTTACTCTTTGCTTCATATTCTCTCACAATTGGAAAGGGAAACAACACAATTATCACTTCATAACATTCTATCACAAAGCATGCGACAACATGTGCAATAATGTTGATAATAAAATATATGTTATAGCTCTTTCTCGCTCGTGGCCGTGTTTTGAGGGCTTCAGCTCCGCGTAAAATGGGCTGTAGAATAAGCCTTAGAAGGAGGAGTGTGTACACGTGTTGGGAAGATATGGTAATTGTCAGGAAAAAGCGTCAAGCCAGTACAACTATATAGCACTTGGAAGTGACATGAGGAAAAGGAACTGGATAGAACGGAGGGAAGGAACGGTGCCTAACACTTGGACGATCGGGTATAGAACGTGGACCTGCAAGAAGTGATCGAGGTCATCGCTTTCCCTATCAGTCTCTACCAGTGGCTGGGCGAACGTGTGGGGAAGTGAATGGTATTTATTCTGCTTGCACGTTCTTTGTCTAGAACCTCCTGTTGTTCTGTAAAGGAACCAAGGCCGTGACGCTGTTGTCTTCGTGGCTTGGGGAACCAGCACCTCCAGGAGCGAGGGTAATGAGCGCCTTCTGATAGGGAACACGACAGCGGGATACCAATGACAATAGCTGGACCAGCGTACGGCCCCTGGCAGCGGGGTGTAACTTAGCAGAAGGCTGCTGTAATTCTTGGCACTGAGAGCGTAGAGGGAAGCGGCGCCCCGACACTTGAACCATCAGAACATCAAAGCTAGCCACCTCTGCCGCTCTAAATACCCGCCTTTCTTTTCTCGTTCCGTGCTCTCCAAGTCTCATTCGCCCCCCCTTCCCCTTTCCACCCCCCAACACACAACCTTTCCTATAACCTCTATTTCCTTCTCGTCCCTCTTCGCTGCTAGTCCTGTCTTTTATATCCTTAACGACGTCCTCTGTAGTTGCTAAACCCACTTCAGTGGCCCTTTGAGACCTTTACTCTCCTCCCTTACACACACACACGCATCAGGTCCCCCATAATCCCTCCCTTATCCACACCCACACCCTCCAAGTCCCCACTTCTGTTCTTCACCCACACTCTTCAGTTCCCCACCTCAGCCCTGCCCCCCCCCCACCCCTTATCCAGTCACCAAGTATCCCTGACCCTTCACTCACCCACTCCCCTCCGCTCCCTTAGGCCCTCCCTCCCTTAAACTCACACTGCACTTCGCCGTTAACCTCCCTTTCCTCAAACTGGGTAAATATTTTCACAACACAACTATCGACCCTCGTTCCCTGTTAGGGGTGAGGGTATTATTTTTTTTAGTTTGTGTGTGTACTCACCTATTTGTGTTTGCGGGGTTGAGCTTTGGTTCTTTGGTCCCGCCTCTCAACTGTCAATCAACGGGTGTACAGATTCCTGAGCCTATTGGGCTCTATCATATCTACATTTGAAATTGTGTATGGAGTCAGCCTCCACCGCCTGACAGCTAGGTGGACAGCGCTTCGGATTCGTAGTCCTGAGGTTCCGGGTTCGATCCTCGGTGGAGGCGGAGACAAATGGGCAAAATGTTTCTTTCACCCTGATGCCCCTGTTACCTTGCAGTAAATAGGTACCTGGGAGTTAGACGGCTGCTTCCTGGGGGGAAGGGGGGGTGAGTAACAAAAAAGGAGGCCTGGTCGAGGACCGGGCCGCGGGGACGCTAAGCCCCGAAATCATCTCAAGATAACCACCACATCACTTCCTAATGTATTCCACCTGTTAACTTCTCTGACCCTGAAAAAGTTCTTTCTAACGTCCCTGTGTGTGTGTTCACCTAGTTGTTCTTGCGGGGGTTGAGCTTTGCTCTTTCGGTCCGCCTCTCAACTGTCAATCAACTGGGTTCTTTTTTTTCCCACACACACACCCCAGGAAGCAGCCCGTGACAGCTGACTAAATCCCAGGTACCTATTTACTGCTAGGTAACAGGGGGATTCAGGGTGAATGAAACTTTGCCCATTTGTTTCTGCCTGTTGCGGGAATCGAACCCGCACCACAGAATTATGAGTCCTGCGCGTTATCCACCAGGTCCCCCCCCCCCCAAAATGTGTGTTTGTGTGTGTGTGCGTGAGTGCGTGAGTGTGTGTTCAACTGAGCAAAACTCGACGCGCTGATGTGGAATCTCGCTTCTAGGATCATAATGGTTCCCCGCACAACGGCCCATCCCACATGCTTGGTCTGAGGAGGCGACAATCGCCAGTTTACTGACAACCCATCCTCCGAATTGACAGTACGATTTAATACTAAGTGTAATAAGTACACTTTCTAACTGTCATAACCAGTGCATAACTTGCACTTATGGGGCTGTTACATTTACCCAACTCCCTCCCCAGATTTAATTCCCCTCGTTTTCTGTTAAGACACAGAATTTTAGGATGAAATTTTCAATTTCAATTTGCAATACACAAGTTTTAAATATCAAGAATTTTTTTCTGGTTTATTAAACAATATAGATTTTATACAAAATTTTAAAATATCCTGAGTTATTTTACAATTTATTGATATATTTTAGTTTTGTTTTATTAGTTTTATAAAACTGTAATATCAATATAGCTATAGGTTAAGTACTAATTGTAATTAAGAAGCAATAAAATTATTATCTTCAAAAACTAAGACGGTTAGGTGAAGTTGTGGTTTTCTATTCAGTTTTTGGGGTAAACTCAAATATTCACAATATATTTGACAGTACGATTTAATACTAAGTGAAAATAAGTACAATTCCTAACTGCTTATGAATAGTACATAATTGCACTTATTTGTCTCCTTACATTTACCACCCCATTTTTGGAGGACGGGGTGTTACTGAACGTTCCAGTTCGTCCCATGTGTATATTCCCGAGCTGGCGGCTGCTGAACGGCCGTTAAAACACAAGTAAATGACTGGGAAAGTCAGCATCCACCAGTGAATACAACTCAATAAAAGTAGAACTTTTATATACATATATATATATATATATATATATATATATATATATATATATATATATATATATATATATATATATATATATATATATATGTATGTATGTGTGTGTGTATACGCTAAAACGTTTGGTGTCTTAGAGTCTTAGCGCGAGGAACACTGAAACAAAACAGCGACACTCTCTACTGTATTTTGTTGGAGAGAATAAAAGCGAAGCACAAACACAAACAAAAAATAAACAAATACGCGTTTCCGCCATGAGCAACGAAACAAATATCGAAAAAGTGGCATGGAGAGGGGTTCGAACCCACACACCGGGGGACACAAAGCATCAAAGTTAGCGAGCAACTGACCCAGTGGGTGGGTGGCCGGCCCACACAGGGCCTGGGTGTGGTGGGTGTTGCACACACACACACACACACACACACACACACACACACACACACACACACACACACACACACACACACACACACACACACACACACACACACACACACTCCTACAACATTGATGGCAAGCCACCTCCCCTTAGAGACCACTCGCCTCTCTTTTCTCCTTTCAACAGCCTTGTTCTTCATTTATTCAGTGTTCTTCCTTATTATTCATTTATTTAGCGTTCATCCTCAGTCTTTACGTATGCAATGTTTACTGTTTTTCAATCAATGTTCTTTCTTATTATTTACTCATTTTTGTTCTTAAGTCGTCACTAGCTTATTGTTCTCATTCTTTCTTATTTATGCCTTATTTATGGCTTTTGTTAGCATATTCTCTATGTATTTTTTCAGCAGTATTCATTTATTTGTTCTTAATTTTTTCATTCTTGGTTGTTCTCGCTTTCTATTTTTTTCCGTAGTGGCTTTCTTGGGTTGTGTTTTGTTGTTCTTCCAGCTTTCTCTCTCTTCTTCATTATCTCCTTCTTTCTTCAGTATTCTTCGTGGTTTAAAACTATTATTATTGAAGGTAAAGGAAAGACCCAGTTTATGTTAAAGTGAATTAAAATATTAATGTATCACACTGCATGATCACGGACCCTCACATAATGTATCACACTGCGTGATCTCGGACCCTCACATAATGTATCACACTGCATGATCACGGACCCTCACATAATGTATCACACTGCGTGATCTCGGACCCTCACATAATGTATCACACTGCGTGATCTCGGACCCTCACATAATGTATCACACTGCATGATCTCGGACCCTCACATAATGTATCACACTGCGTGATCACGGACACTCACATAATGTATCACACTGCGTGATCACGGACCCTCACATAATGTATCACACTGCGTGATCACGGACCCTCACATAATGCATCACACTGCGTGATCTCGGACCCTCACATAATGTATCACACTGCATGACCACGGACCCTCACATAATGTATCACACTGCGTGATCTCGGACCCTCACATAATGTATCACACTGCGTGATCACGGACACTCACATAATGTATCACACTGCGTGATCACGGACCCTCACATAATGTATCACACTGCGTGATCTCGGACCCTCACATAATGTATCACACTGCATGACCACGGACCCTCACATAATGTATCACACTGCGTGATCTCGGACCCTCACATAATGTATCACACTGCATGACCACGGACCCTCACATAATGTATCACACTGCGTGATCACGGACACTCACATAATGTATCACACTGCGTGATCACGGACACTCACATAATGTATCACACTGCGTGATCACGGACACTCACATAATGTATCACACTGCGTGATCACGGACCCTCACATAATGTATCACACTGCATGATCACGGACCCTCACATAATGTATCACACTGCGTGATCTCGGACCCTCACATAATGTATCACACTGCATGATCACGGACCCTCACATAATGTATCACACTGCATGACCACGGACCCTCACATAATGTATCACACTGCGTGATCACGGACCCTCACATAATGTATCACACTGCATGATCACGGACCCTCACATAATGTATCACACTGCGTGATCTCGGACCCTCACATAATGTATCACTGCGTGATCACGGACACTCACATAATGTATCACACTGCGTGATCACGGACCCTCACATAATGTATCACACTGCGTGATCACGGACACTCACATAATGTATCACACTGCGTGATCTCGGACCCTCACATAATGTATCACACTGCATGATCACGGACCCTCACATAATGTATCACACTGCATGATCACGGACCCTCACATAATGTATCACACTGCATGACCACGGACCCTCACATAATGTATCACACTGCGTGATCTCGGACCCTCACATAATGTATCACACTGCATGATCACGGACCCTCACATAATGTATCACACTGCGTGATCAGGGACACTCACATAATGTATCACACTGCGTGATCACGGACCCTCACATAATGTATCACACTGCATGACCACGGACCCTCACATAATGTATCACACTGCGTGATCTCGGACCCTCACATAATGTATCACACTGCATGATCACGGACCCTCACATAATGTATCACACTGCGTGATCACGGACCCCCACATAATGTATCACACTGCATGATCACGGACCCTCACATAATGTATCACACTGCGTGATCACGGACCCCCACATAATGTATCACAACTGCGTGATCACGGACCCTCACATAATGTATCACACTGCATGACCACGGACCCTCACATAATGTATCACACTGCGTGATCTCGGACCCTCACATAATGTATCACACTGCATGATCACGGACCCTCACATAATGTATCACACTGCGTGATCACGGACACTCACATAATGTATCACACTGCGTGATCACGGACACTCACATAATGTATCACACTGCGTGATCACGGACCCTCACATAATGTATCACACTGCATGATCACGGACCCTCACATAATGTATCACACTGCGTGATCTCGGACCCTCACATAATGTATCACACTGCATGATCACGGACCCTCACATAATGTATCACACTGCATGATCACGGACACTTACATAATGTATCACACTGCATGACCACGGACCCTCACATAATGTATCACACTGCATGATCACGGACCCTCACATAATGTATCACACTGCATGACCACGGACCCTCACATAATGTATCACACTGCATGATCACGGACACTTACATAATGTATCACACTGCATGACCACGGACCCTCACAATGTATCACACTGCATGATCACGGACCCTCACATAATGTATCACACTGCATGACCACGGACCCCCACATAATGTATCACACTGCATGATCACGAACCCTCACATAATGTAACACACTGCATGACCACGGACCCCCACATAATGTATCACACTGCATGACCACGGACCCTCACATAATGTATCACACTGCATGATCACGGACACTTACATAATGTATCACACTGCATGACCACGGACCCCCACATAATGTATCACACTGCGTGATCACGGACCCCCACATAATGTATCACACTGCATGATCACGGACACTTACATAATGTATCACACTGCATGACCACGGACCCCCACATAATGTATCACACTGCGTGATCACGGACCCCCACATAATGTATCACACTGCATGATCACGGACACTTACATAATGTATCA
>NC_091173.1:8324260-8330356 GCF_040958095.1 Procambarus clarkii
GTTGTTACAGATAACTGAACAGATAGTGTGCGTTCTGGCTTCCAAATTTCGGAGTAAGAATGCCACCAGTTTTTTAAGGAAACTGGAACTTGGTTCTGAGCAAATGGAAACAACATGAAACCTTATAGCACCCAGCTTCTTTTTCCAGCGCCTCAGCGTGGGACTACAGAGGGTAAATGCACTCAGGGCTCCTGCCTGCCTCCTGCCATGCCGGAGGGACAAGGCAGTCCGTACTAAACAACCTAGTACCTTGCATGTAACCAAATTTGTAACTTTTTGTAATAACGTTTAAATAAAAATAAGTTACCATATATAAGGAGATAGTAGGAGAAGATACTATATATAAGCGCACTTAGATGACCCACAAGTCTCCCACGAGTGCTACATATTTTCTTCCCAGGCTGAGGGACCCTACAAACACAGAGAAAACAGGGCTGATATATATATATATATATATATATATATATATATATATATATATATATATATATATATATATATAAATCTAACTTTTAAGAAATATTTACATATAAAATTATATGGCATGTGAACAAACAAATCCACAGGATTTGTGGATGAGGGTTGGAACCTATGCGCTGTGTGTTCCCAGGCACGTATTAGTCGACTACGCCACGACATGGTCAAAAGAATTGCAACCTGGAGTACTACTTCACCCCCGAGGAACCCGAGGCTTCCACTGAAGCCGAATGCACTCTTGCTCTGTCGTCCAGTAGTTCAGCCTCTGACGCGCCTCTTTCATCACGGCTCTTGTGGATTTGTTCACTGATATATCTCGATAAGGAGATTTCACTGTGTATTATATGGAATATAGTATTTTTATAAATAAAATATAGTTATATCTGATTTTATATTAATATTTAATATACCATGATTTATTAAAATTAATTAAATTATCTTGTTTTATAAAATAATATTTTATTATTGTCGTTTCGAAACACGGATCCGTGTTTATATATTTGTTAGTGTAAATGGCACTTCTTCATGCAGATCCCGAGTATCCCTTCCTGCGGCTCGTCGATGAACATTTATAAGTAAACACGACCATGTCCATCTATCAGTGAGAGTGAAAACCCTTGGACCAAGCCTTAATTATCGACCTTCAAGACGATATTTAGAGAGCATATCCAAGCTGTGAATAGGCGACGTTGATATTATTTATTGAGACAGAGCACCGGGAGTTGAAATACGGGAACGCTGTGAATGTAGATCTATAACAGCGAGAGACGGCCGCAATAACAAGCAGATGTCCTCCTTTTCGGGTGGTAGATCGACCCGTGTGTCCGCCAGTTTTTATTATTATTATTTGAAACTGGTTGATCCATACAGATGTCAGATATATCCTGTTTGTAGCTGGTGGGTATGTATTTCCACATTTGAAGTATATCGGTTCTCACGCACACACACACACACACACACACACACACACACACACACACACACACACACACACACACACACACACACACACACACACACACACACACACACACACACACACATATATATAAAGTACATATACACACACATATAAAGGAAAGGAAAACAACTGTAAAGGAACAGGTTATGAAATTAAGGATAGGGGCAGAAGGATTCACTACAAACGACAAGGAAGTGTGTGAGGAACTAAATAAGAAATTCCAAGAGGTCTTCACCTTAGAGCAAGGAGAAATCCCAGAGATAAGAGAGGGAATAGCTAACCAGGAACCACTGGAAGAGTGTGAGATTACCAGCGGGGAAGTAAGGAAGTGTTTACTAGAGTTCGATGTGACAAAGGCTATAGGCCCAGATGGAATCTTCCCTTGGGTTCTAAAGGAAGGAGCAGGAGAACTGTGCCTACCACTCTCCATAGTGTATAACAAATCTCTGGCAAAAGGGGAACTGCCAGAAATTTGGAAAGCAGCTAACGTAGTCCCGATATACAAGAAAGGGGATAGACAGGAGGGACTGAATTACAGGTCAGTGTCCCTAACCTGCATACCATGCAAGCTGATGGAGAAGATTGTGCGAAGAAAGCTAGTGGAGCACCTGGAGTGAAAGAACTTTGTAACAGCATCAGCATGGATTCAGGGATGGCAGGTCCTGCCTCACAGGGTTACTTGAATTCTACGACCAGGCAACAAAAATAAGGCAAGAAAGAGAAGGGTGGGCAGAATGCATATTTTTGGATTGTCAGAAAGCCTTTGATACAATGCCACACAAGAGGCTAGTGAAAAAGCTGGAGATGCAGGCTGGAGTGAAAGGGAAGGTACTCCGTTGGATAGAGGAGTACCTAAGCAACAGGGGACAACGAGTCAGTGTGAGGGGTGAGGTCTCAGATTGGCGAGTCGTTACGAGTGGAGTCCCGCAGGGGTCAGTCCTTGGACCTATACTATTTCTGATATATGTAAATGATCTCCCAGAGGGTATAGAATCGTTTCTCTCAATGTTTGCCGATGATGCAAAAATTATGAGGAGGATTGAAACTGAGGACGATAGTAGGAGGCTACAAGATGACCTAGACAGACTGAGTGAATGGTTCAACAAATGGCTGTTGAAGTTCAACCCGAGTAAATGCAAAGTAATGAAACTAGGCAGTGGAAACAGGAGGCCAGACACAGGATACAGAATAGGAGATGAAGTACTTAATGAAACGGACAGAGAGAAAGATCTAGGAGTTGATATCACACCAAACCTGTCTCCTGAAGCCCACATAAAAAGAATAACGTCTGAAGCATATGAGAGGCTGGCTAACATCAGAACAGCCTTCAGGAACCTGTGTAAGGAATCATTCAGAATCTTGTACACCACATATGTAAGACCAATCCTGGAGTATGCGGCCCCAGCATGGAGCCCGTACCTTGTCAAGCACAAGACGAAGCTGGAAAAAGTCCAAAGGCATGCCACTAGACTAGTCCCAGAACTAAGAGGCATGAGTTACGAGGAAAGGTTGCAGGAAATGCACCTTACGACACTGGAAGACAAAAGAGTAAGGGGAGACATGATCACAACCTACAAAATCCTCAGAGGAATCGACCGGGTAAACAAGGGTAAACTATTCAACACTGGTGGGACGCGAACAAGGGGGTACAGGTGGAAACTGAGTGCCCACATGAGCCACAGAGACGTTAGAAGGGACTTTTTCAGTGTCAGAGTAGTTAACGGATGGAATGCATTAGGCAGTGATGTGGTGGAGGCTGACTCCATACACAGTTTCAAATGTAGATATGATAGAGCCCAGTAGGCTCAGGAATCTGTACACCAGTTGATTGACAGTTGAGAGGCGGGACCAAAGAGCCAAAGCTCAACCCCCGCAAGCACAAATAGGTGAGTACACACACACACACACACACACACAACACACACACATACACACACACACACACACACACACACACACACACACACACACACACACACACACACACACACACACACACACATATATATATATATATATATATATATATATATATATATATATATATATATATATATATATATATATATATATATATATATATATATAATCAGCTTCCCTCCTCTCTTACCCCAGGCTGGGGGACTCACCGGCCTCTCTCTCTTCTCAATCTCCTCACTAAAACTATTCAACTGACTCTTGTATTTTAGCTAGGAATCACGATACTGGGATTTTGTTGTTGCTTTAAGCCCGAGGTTATTGGGAGCGTAGACCTGCATATCACTACAAGCACGAGGTAAAACGGATATAAAAGTCGTTTGAAGCCGTAAGCTTAACTTAGAAGGGGGAAATATACGCGCAGAAACTCACTTCAAATTAGATCATATCTCAGAGAAACAATGGGGCGTGTAGACACCTGCCTACTATACCTACTCAAAGTTCACTATGAACAAAAACAAATTCACATCATTTTGTATTTTTGTGGTGTATATATATATATATATATATATATATATATATATATATATATATATATATATATATATATATATATATATATACATATATTATATATATATATATATATATATATATATATATATATATATATATATATATATATATATATATATATATATATATATATATATATATATATATATATCCAGTTAAGCACAAGTATCCATACAGGAAAAATTAAACGAAAATTGGAGAAAAAAGTTGAAAACTTCTCAAAGTAATTTTTCCAATTTTATCGGACCTGAAGTCTTGCTGAAGCAATTTTGAGCATCTTCAGAGGCAGAGAAAAAGTTAGTATGTAAAATTAACATAGGAGACAGTATAGATTCTATGAAGAATGAGGGGAATTAATTGTTTAACTTCCTCCGCGAGTGAAGAAGATGCTGGAAATGCCTCACATTGATATATTTATCTAAACTATTCTGACAGCATAAAACCAGTTTATTTAAGCATATCAAAGGTTGAATCTGAGACGGTGGAAACATACATCTGTGTGTATGTGCGTGCATGTGCTTGTCTGAGGTTCAAGCTTTGGATATTGCCTCTAAAGTATATTTTTTATCACTTTCATTCTCATTACCACAGTCTTCCGTTGTCTCTCTACCCCTTCCTTTATTCCGTGTCATGCAGGACTTATCGCTTCCCTGTCCTTCCTCCGTCCTGGCCTGCTCTCTGCCCTGTCCTACTTCCGTCCTGGTCTGCTCCCTGTCCTGTCTACCTCCGTCCTGGTCTGCTCCCTGCCCTGTCTACCTCCGTGCTGGCCTGCTCCCTGCCCTGTCTACCTCCGTGCTGGCCTGCTCCCTGCCCTGTCTACCTCCGTGCTGGCCTGCTCCCTGCCCTGTCTACCTCCGTGCTGGCCTGCTCCCTGCCCTGTCTACCTCCGTGCTGGCCTGCTCCCTGCCCTGTCTACCTCCGTGCTGGCCTGCTCCCTGCCCTGTCTACCTCCGTGCTGGCCTGCTCCCTGCCCTGTCTACCTCCGTGCTGGCCTGCTCCCTGCCCTGTCTACCTCCGTGCTGGCCTGCTCCCTGCCCTGTCCTACCTCCGTGCTGGCCTGCTCCCTGCCCTGTCCTACCTCCGTGCTGGCCTGCTCCCTGCCCTGTCCTACCTCCGTGCTGGCCTGCTCCCTGCCCTATCCTACCTCCGTGCTGGCCTGCTCCCTGTCCTGTCTACCTCCGTGCTGGCCTGCTCCCTGTCCTGTCTACCTCCGTGCTGGCCTGCTCCCTGTCCTGTCTACCTCCGTGCTGGCCTGCTCCCTGCCCTGTCTACCTCCGTGCTGGCCTGCTCCCTGCCCTGTCTACCTCCGTGCTGGCCTGCTCCCTGCCCTGTCTACCTCCGTGCTGGCCTGCTCCCTGCCCTGTCTACCTCCGTGCTGGCCTGCTCCCTGCCCTGTCTACCTCCGTGCTGGCCTGCTCCCTGCCCTGTCTACCTCCGTGCTGGCCTGCTCCCTGCCCTGTCTACCTCCGTGCTGGCCTGCTCCCTGCCCTGTCCTACCTCCGTGCTGGCCTGCTCCCTGCCCTGTCCTACCTCCGTGCTGGCCTGCTCCCTGCCCTGTCCTACCTCCGTGCATGGCCTGCTCCCTGCCCTATCCTACCTCCGTGCTGGCCTGCTCCCTGTCCTGTCTACCTCCGTGCTGGCCTGCTCCCTGTCCTGTCTACCTCCGTGCTGGCCTGCTCCCTGCCCTGTCTACCTCCGTGCTGGCCTGCTCCCTGTCCTGTCTACCTCCGTGCTGGACTGCTCCCTGCCCTGTTTACCTCCGTGCTGGCCTCCTCCCTGCCCTGTCCTACCTCCGTGTTAGCCTGCTCCCTGCCCTGTCCTACCTCCGTGCTGGCCTGCTCCCTGCCCTGTCCTACCTCCGTGCTGGCCTGCTCCCTGCCCTGTCCTACCTCCGTGCTGGCCTGCTCCCTGTCCTGTCTACCTCCGTGCTGGACTGCTCCCTGCCCTGTCTACCTCCGTGCTGGCCTCCTCCCTGCCCTGTCCTACCTCCGTGTTAGCCTGCTCCCTGCCCTGTCCTACCTCCGTGCTGGCCTGCTCCCTGCCCTGTCCTACCTCCGTGCTGGCCTGCTCCCTGTCCTGTCTACCTCCGTGCTGGCCTCCTCCCTGCCCTGTCCTACCTCCGTGCTGAGCCTGCTCCCTGCCCTGTCTACCTCCGTGCTGGCCTC
>NC_091173.1:8330856-8345856 GCF_040958095.1 Procambarus clarkii
CCCTTCCCCCGTCCCACCGTAGCCTCCTGTACCTTCCTACTCTTCCCCGTCCCACCGTAACCCCTACTCCCTCTCATTACCCGTCCCATCGTAGCCCACTGTCCTTCGTTCTGTCCTTCTGGACATAACTGTCCCCCTACCTCCTTCCCATTACTCCCATCTCTTCCTTTATCCTTTATCGTCCGATAATGCCTTTCTATTCCGTCCCGTCCCTCTTCCATCATGCACTTCCACCCCACCCCATCACACCCGCACTTCCACCCCGCCCCCCCCTCACATCTCCCATCCCACTCTCCACGCCTTTTCTCTCTTTCACATTGCAAGTTATATATATTTTTTAATTTCCCGTGTGTACTCATCTATTTGTTCTCACCTATTTGTGCCTGCAGGATCGTGCTTCAGCTCTTGTACCTCCGCACACAGGTATTTTAATGTAATGTAGCATATTTTAAGCTGGGAGGGTGAGTATGGAAGGCGTGTAATTGACCTTTTTTGAGCCTATATTAACATCATAGACCTTCTCTGTGTATAGTGACGATGACCTACTGTATACTGTATGTATACTACTGTATACTGTATGTATACAAGGATGACAGGAATAGGAGAGGGTGCGTGAAGAAGACAGATTACGGATTTAAAAGTGACAGTCATCATTTATGAAAAATGAGGAATATGGGTAAAGGACAGAAGATCAGAAAGAGGAGAGATAGGAGAATGTATGAAAGGGATATGTGGGGCGAGAGATGGGGAGTGGAGAGGGAGTGAGGGAGGGGGAGAGCAGGTAAAAGGAAGGGAAAATTTAAGTTACTGAAGGCTCATCGATTATCGTAACAGCGGAATAAAAGTTATTGTTATTGAGAAGAGAGATAAAGAGATCTGCGTTAAAGACGTCAGTTCCACTGGTGGAGTTTTGCGATACTTCTCGCTGGGAGGGAGACTATGTAGGCAGGGGGGGGGTATGGTGGAGAATGTAGAGGGGGGAGGGATTGAAAGTGGGTTAGAGTATTTGTGGGAGGAGTTGAGTAGGAAGATGGGTGGGGATAATGGAGAGGGGAAGGGTAAGGGACGAGGTGATTTGAAAAGGACCAGTCACGGGGTCTAGAGGTTTGAGAGTAACAGGAGGTCTGGGGAAGGGGGGACTCCGTATATAGTAGTTGGGGGAAAGTACAGAAGATAGGGGAAATAAACAGACAAATAAGTCGACTTTCACAAGTATTATTGATTAGTAATTCGGCTATGAAACTAGAGGGTGGAATAGTAGTTCGTGTTACTGGAGAGACAGACAGACAGACAGACAGACAGACAGACAGCGTTGTTAGCAGGTAGGGAATAAAGAAGTCTGAGTTATTCGGACAAATTTCTTGCAAGTCTGATATGTCCAGACAATTGCACGGCAAGCCTGATATACCCGGACATAAATGTGTGTGAAACTTCCAGGGACCAGCTGGCAGGTTAGCTTTGGGGGCCTCACAGCTCCCCTTCACACCATTAAAACATTTATCAGCACAAGAGTTCGTCTTGGCGTGTGGCAGAGAAAGAGAGAGAGAGAGAGAGAGAGAGAGAGAGAGAGAGAGAGAGAGAGAGAGAGAGAGAGAGAGAGAGAGAGAGAGAGAGAGAGAGAGAGGAGAGAGAGAGAGAGAGAGAGAGAGAGAGAGAGAGAGAGAGAGAGAGAGAGAGAGAGAGAGAGAGAGAGAGAGAGAGAGAGAGAGAGAGAGAGAGAGAGAGAGAGAGAGAGAGAGAGAGAGAGAGGAGGGGGAATGGAAGTGAAGGTGGACTGAAGGAAGGAACGGAGAGAGAGAAATTAGCAGGAGGAAGGAACCCCCCTTTCCATCCTCCTCGAGGAACTCTAGGAAGAGGAGGAAAGACTGGAAGGAAGGAAAGGGAGCGAAGGAGGTGTCTGGAGTAAATATAAACTTGTAAAGACCATAATTTTAGACCATGTATCGCTCAGTAAAGATCCGCATCAATGAGCGAAACATTATGAACGATATAGACCTTCATTGGGCAGTTAAGGAAGATTTAATTGTGCAAGGAGAACTTTTAGAGAAGCTGATCTTTGTTTGGTTGATCTTTATTATTTATAGTTCCCAGTAATAGTAGCCTGTGGTAATACCGGTGAAATATTACCGGTAGTAGTAAGCAGTAAGACGAGCCAGTAATAATACCGGTGAAATATTACCGGTAGTAGTAAGCAGTAAGACGAGCCAGTAATAATACCGGTTATAATAACCAGTAGTGACGACCAGACGACAAGAAACACGACGTTTCGGTCCATCTTGGACCGTTATCAAGTCGTGTAAAGACTTGATAATAGTTGCTCTGTTTAGTCATCACATCTTCAGCCCCGTTATTGTGACTCGTAGTCTGCATAACTGGTAGTAACAATCGATAACAATAGCCGGTTGTAGTTCCGTATAATAAGCTGGTTGTAATAACCGATAATAATATAAATGTATACGACTAAAAGTTCAGGATATTGATATCTTAAAAGTAGTTACATGCCTGTGATTTTCCCAGCAAGCTGTCAATCACATGCTCATCATCCTACCACTAAATTACCACCTGTCCTCCACCTCCTGGAAGATAAGGACTACCTCACCGGCGATAGCGTCACAAACACGCTAATGACCTCTTGTTTATTCTCGTTATAAATGTCTTCCGAGTCTCCAGTTCATCGGGCAAGTTTACTAGAGGTTATTGTTAAGAACTGTAAGTTTGTATATTTGTAAGGTCATAGTGTATTCGGATACAGAGAAGTTGCTTCGCCTGCTTGTTGATGACAAAATTACTGAATCTTTTGTTTAAAAAAAAAGTTTTGAAGGGCATTTGAAATGCAAATACAGCAATGCAACTTTTCACGGGGTAAGTGCGTGGAAAATCTTTTAGAAAACAGGTTAACACGAACTCGTAATGTAGAAACCATTGTTATGGTCCTACAAAAGTCGTGAAAACACAAAGTTTTACAATAAAACTTAAAGTGCATGCGCCAGGTATTTGGTCTGGGGTTTAAACATTGGTAAGTTGCTCAGAAAGATAGGGGTGAAGTTTGTGTGTCACAGTAAAGGCTGGCTAGTGTGTGCGAGAGAGAGAGATAAAGATATAAATATCATTTAATTTTATATTATCTTTCCTGATCGTACCTCTCTGAACTTGAGGAGCGCGACAACGTCTCCCAAGGGCGGCGACTCCCTTCCCTGCTTGAGAATCTCCTCTCTCAGCAGAGTAAACAGCCTTGAGAGCCTCCGAGGACCTCTTGACACGCAACCCGCCCAGCTATGAGGAAATCCAGCCTAGCTCTAGAACGAAAGGAATGTCATAGCTCTCGTGACGATGTGCTCGGAGATATAAAGTTGTGATCTCCATGTGCTCAGAGATATCACTTTCAGCTCTTCATGTGCTCACTCATCTCGCGCATTTGTTTTCCTGCGTGTGCCTTGGGCCAGTATTGCTAGAGAAGTGCTGGTGATAAGTGTTGCAAATGGACGTCCGGCGTACCGTAATTGCTAGACCGATGTCATAAAACGGTACTAATGCCGTGTAAAGTGAGTCAAAGGTTGGACACTTGTACTACAAACATAGTTGGTTCATTATGATAATCATCCTCATTATCATCACCTCTGGTGCTGACTGTGACTTCTGAAGGCTCGCCCTCTATGTGACCATCGTACGGTGCCTAGGTACTACTCTCTTGTTCAATGGGGCAACTTCCCTGTCACTCCTGCCTGATTCCAGCTTGGGCACTACTTTCATGTAGGATACTGTCGAAGGCTTTCCTGAGAGTCCAAAAATGCATTCGACCCAACCCAAGGGAGCCGGTCGGCCGAGCGGACAGCACGCTGGACTGTGATCCTGTGGTCCCGGGTTCGATCCCGGGCGCCGGCGAGAAACAATGGGCAGAGTTTCTTTCACCCTATGCCCCTGTTACCTAGCAGTAAAATAGGTACCTGGGTGTTAGTCAGCTGTCACGGGCTGCTTCCTGGGGGTGGAGGCCTGGTCGAGGACCGGGCCGCGGGAACACTAAAAAGCTCCGAAATCATCTCAAGATAACCTCAAGATAACCATTGTCCCCAGGAGTAACATATTGATATATTATATATGTAACAGTGTTAGACCACGAAGGAAAGATTAAGACAGGAATTTCCTTAAGTACTTTCGTTTATATATATATATATATATATATATATATATATATATATATATATATATATATATATATATATATATATATATATTTATATATTATATATATTATATATATATATATATATATATATATATATTTATATATTATATATTATATATATATATATATATATATATATATATATATATATATATATATATATATATATATATATATATATATGTGTGTGTGTGTGTGTGTACCCTGGTGTAATATGTGCCTGGGTGTAGCGTGTACCTAGGTGTGATGTGTATCTGGGTGTAATTACAGACGAGCGCACCAAACTGCAAATGGATGTTCCCATTTTCCTTGTATACACAGACATGTCACGCACTCAGATTTATTGCTGTATATACAGTATACGAGCATACACTTGTGTGAATGTATGTATATACGCTCTTGATAATGACCCTATGCTTCCATATACGCGCATCGCAATTACTCTGTTGCTCATACAGTCCTTGATTCGTGAAAATACGAGCTTGCCCCCCCCCCCTCTCTCTCTCTCTCTCTCTCTCTCTCTCTCTCTCTCTCTCTCTCTCTCTCTCTCTCTCTCTCTCTCTCTCTCTCTCTCTCTCTCTCTCTCTCTCTCTCTCTCTCTCTCTCTCTCTCTCTCTCTCTCTCTCTCTCTCTTTCTCTCTCTCTCTCTCTCTCTCTCTCTCTCTCTCTCTCTCTCTCTCTCTCTCTCTCTCTCTCTCTCTCTCTCTCTCTCTCTCTCTCTCTCTCTCTCTCTCTCTCTCTCTCTCCCTCTCTCACTCTCTCTCTCTCTCTCTCTCTCTCTCTCTCTCTCTCTCTCTCTCTCTCTCTCTCTCTCTCTCTCTCTCTCTCTCTCTCTCTCTCTCTCTCTCTCTTTCTCTCTCTCTCTCAGAGCTTGCAAACGCTAGGTAATTAAAGCGGAAGGTGTTGGTTTGATCATTCATCAGTGCCAGTCACGCCTTAACACATCTATCGCTTCATCTATCTCAATGGACTTCCCTCTCTCCATCCCCGGACCCTCCACCAGACCTCCAGACCTCCCCCCCCCCCCCCTCCCTAACTAGCCCAGCCTCGCGGCCAACACAGACATATCTCTTTGCTATCTTCAGTGGCAGGATGGTGAATGTGATGGCTATATGGCTAAGGTGGTTGATTGATGGTGGTGTTGATCGTGATAAATTACGGCAACAGGAATGTTTAATGATGGTGGTGTGGATATTTGAGTAGTAATCATTGATAATGCCGAGTGTAGTAGTAGCGATGTTGATGGTTGTTTTACTGATTCTGGGTCTCGTAGCCTGGTGGATAGCGCGCAGGACTCGTAATTCTGTGACGCGGGTTCGATTCCCGCACGAGGCAGAAACAAATGGGCAAAGTTTCTTTCACCCTGAATGCCCCTGTTACCTAGCAGTAAATAGGTACCTGGGAGTTAGTCAGCTGTCACGGGCTGCTTCCTGGGGGTGGAGGCCTGGTCGAGGACCGGGCCGCGGGGACACTAAAGCCCCGAAATCATCTCAAGATAACCTCAAGATACTGGTGGTAATTGTATCTATGATAGTAGTGATTGTGGTAGCAGTGATTATGATGATGAAATTACCAGACGTATTGAACTATGAGTTTGGAGTCATTTCAACCTCATAATTACTGGACATCGCTGAGGATAACCACTTACCCTCGCTGCATTTTTGTTTCCCCCGGAACCAGGATGTATGTCAAGACGGCGGAACTGGAGTCGGTGTGGAAACGGAGAACGAGTCTCGCCCCGACAACGAAGACCACTGGAATATGATTTTAGGAGCGAGATCACGGGACACAGTTCGCTAGCTGCTGTGCGCTTCGATAACACGTCACACGATTAGGAATTCTATTGAGCCAGAAACGGGAATATTCCTGGAATTGGCGCATTGTACCGTCTGGATCTTAGCCGTCGTATCAGGTGGGCAGGCGAGGGAGGGAGAGTAGGAGTGTTGGAGGGTGGGATGGGTGGAAGGGGAGGATGAGAGGGGGGGGGGGGCGGGGGGGGGGGGGGAGAGGGAAGGTTGAATGGAGGGAGAGTGTCTGGGCTGAGCTTGTTGGGCTCCTCTCACAACTCTCGTGTATCAAGATTAACTATGGAGCGTCTCGACGAATTGTCGCTCTGACGCCTTAACTCACAACATTGTATAATGTGATGAGCAAGATGGTAGCTGTGGTGGGGACGGTAGCTGTGGTGGGATGGTAGTTGTGGTGGGACGGTAGCTGTGGTGGGACGGTAGCTGTGGTGGGACGGTAGTTGTGGTGGGACGGTAGCTGTGGTGGGACGGTAGCTGTGGTGGGATGGTAGTTGTGGTGGGGACGGTAGCTGTGGTGGGATGGTAGTTGTGGTGGGGACGGTAGCTGTGGTGGGGACGGTAGCTGTGGTGGGATGGTAGTTGTGGTGGGGACGGTAGCTGTGGTGGGATGGTAGTTGTGGTGGGGACGGTAGCTGTGGTGGGACGGTAGCTGTGGTGGGGACGGTAGCTGTGGTGGGACGGTAGCTGTGGTGGGACGGTAGCTGTGGTGGGACGGTAGCTGTGGTGGGGACGGTAGCTGTGGTGGGACGGTAGCTGTGGTGGGACGGTAGCTGTGCTGGGACGGTAGCTGTGGTGGGGACGGTAGCTGTGGTGGGGACGGTAGCTGTGGTGGGACGGTAGCTGTGGTGGGACGGTAGTTGTGGTGGGACGGTAGCTGTGGTGGGACGGTAGCTGTGGTGGGACGGTAGTTGTGGTGGGACGGTAGCTGTGGTGGGACGGTAGTTGTGGTGGGACGGTAGCTGTGGTGGGGACGGTAGCTGTGGTGGGACGGTAGCTGTGGTGGGGACGGCAGCTGTGGTGGGGACGGTAGCTGTGGTGGGACGGTAGCTGTGGTGGGGACGGTAGCTGTGGTGGGACGGTAGCTGTGGTGAGACGGTAGCTGTGGTGGGACGGTAGTTGTGGTGGGACGGTAGCTGTGGTGGGACGGTAGCTGTGGTGGGACGGTAGTTGTGGTGGGACGGTAGCTGTGGTGAGACGGTAGCTGTGGTGGGACGGTAGCTGTGGTGAGACGGTAGCTGTGGTGAGACGGTAGCTGTGGCTATCAATAAGGTAATTGTGCTGCGCAAGAGGGTAGTTACGATGACCAGGACGGTAATTAAGAGGATCAAGACGGTAGCTGTGGTGGGGACGGCAGCTGTGGTGGGGACGGCAGCTGTGGTGGGGACGGTAGCTGTGGTGAGACGGTAGCTGTGGCTATCAATAAGGTAATTGTGCTGCGCAAGAGGGTAGTTACGATGACCAGGACGGTAATTAAGAGGATCAAGACGGTAGCTGTGGTGGGACGGTAGCTGTGGTGGGGACGGCAGCTGTGGTGGGGACGGCAGCTGTGGTGGGGACGGTAGCTGTGGTGAGACGGTAGCTGTGGCTATCAATAAGGTAATTGTGCTGCGCAAGAGGGTAGTTACGATGACCAGGACGGTAATTAAGAGGATCAAGACGGTAGCTGTGGTGGGACGGTAGCTGTGGTGGGGACGGCAGCTGTGGTGGGGACGGCAGCTGTGGTGGGGACGGTAGCTGTGGTGAGACGGTAGCTGTGGCTATCAATAAGGTAATTGTGCTGCGCAAGAGGGTAGTTACGATGACCAGGACGGTAATTAAGAGGATCAAGACGGTAGCTGTGATTGTCAATAGGAAACATATATATATATATATATATATATATTACATTTTTCTTTTTCCCCAATGCGTTCCATAGGTGGCTTCCCCTGGCCAACCCATAAGTGGCCTCCACTGGCCAACCCATAAGTGGCCTCCCCTGGCCAACCCATAAGTGGCCTCCACTGGCCAACCCATAAGTGGCCTCCCCTGGCCAACCCATAAGTGGCCTCCCCTGGCCAACCCATAAGTGGCCTCCCCTGGCCCAACCCATAAGTGGCCTCCCCTGGCCAACCCATAAGTGGCCCTCACTGGCCAACCCATAAGTGGCCCCCCACTGACCAACCCATAAGTGGCCCTCACTGACCAACCCATAAGTGGCCCTCACTGACCAACCCATAAGTGGCCCCCACTGGCCAACCCATAAGTGGCCCCCACTGACCAACCCATAAGTGGCCCCCACTGACCAACCCATAAGTGGCCCCCACTGACCAACCCATAAGTGGCCCCCACTGACCAACCCATAAGTGGCCTCCACTGGCCCGCCCATAAGTGGCCTCCACTGGCCAACCCATAAGTGGCCTCCACTGGCCCGCCCATAAGTGGCCCCCACTGGCCAACCCATAAGTGGCCTCCACTGGCCCGCCCATAAGTGGCCTCCACTGGCCAACCCATAAGTGGCCTCCACTGACCAACCCATAAGTGGCCTCCACTGGCCCGCCCATAAGTGGCCTCCACTGGCCAACCCATAAGTGGCCTCCACTGACCAACCCATAAGTGGCCTCCACTGGCCAACCCATAAGTGGCCTCCACTGACCAACCCATAAGTGGCCTCCACTGGCCAACCCATAAGTGGCCTCCACTGGCCAACCCATAAGTGGCCTCCACTGGCCAACCCATAAGTGGCCTCCACTGGCCAACCCATAAGTGGCCTCCACTGACCAACCCATAAGTGGCCTCCACTGGCCCGCCCATAAGTGGCCTCCACTGGCCAACCCATAAGTGGCCTCCACTGGCCAACCCATAAGTGGCCTCCACTGGCCAACCCATAAGTGGCCTCCACTGGCCAACCCATAAGTGGCCTCCACTGGCCAACCCATAAGTGGCCTCCACTGGCCAACCCATAAGTGGCCTCCACTGGCCAACCCATAAGTGGCCTCCACTGGCCAACCCATAAGTGGCCTCCACTGGCCAACCCATAAGTGGCCTCCACTGGCCAACCCATAAGTGGCCTCCACTGGCCAACCCATAAGTGGCCTCCACTGGCCAACCCATAAGTGGCCTCCACTGACCAACCCATAAGTGGCCTCCACTGGCCAACCCATAAGTGGCCTCCACTGGCCAACCCATAAGTGGCCTCCACTGGCCAACCCATAAGTGGCCTCCACTGGCCAACCCATAAGTGGCCTCCACTGGCCAACCCATAAGTGGCCTCCACTGACCAACCCATAAGTGGCCTCCACTGGCCAACCCATAAGTGGCCTCCACTGGCCAACCCATAAGTGACCTCCACTGACCAACCCATAAGTGGCCTCCACTGGCCACCCCATAAGTGGCCCCCACTGGCCAACCCATAAGTGGCCTACACTGACCAACCCATAAGTGGCCCCCACTGACCAACCCATAAGTGGCCCCCACTGGCCAACCCATAAGTGGCCCCCACTGACCAACCCATAAGTGTCCCCCACTGGCCAACCCATAAGTGGCCCCCATTGACCAACCCATAAGTGGCCCCCACTGGCCAACCCATAAGTGGCCCCCCACTGACCAACCCATAAGTGGCCCCCACTGGCCAACCCATAAGTGGCCCCCACTGACCAACCCATAAAAGGCTAATTCCCTATCGGACCCATAACAATTCCAGTTCTAAATTGTTTTCCCGGAAGAGGTGTGAAGGGCGGCCGGGGTCCAGAAGTTGGGTAACAGCATTACACAGAAGGACGGAGCATTAAGTGTTTGTCTGCGCCAAGCCCAGGGAAGGACATCTGTAGAGAAGAACACAGAAAATAATTGCCAAAGAACTAAGGAAACATGTAAGCAAAACAAAGAAAAACTTATGGAGAACAATGAACATCAGTGTAGAACAGATAAAATAAATATAGGACAAAAATACAAATTGGGAAGAGCAAATAAATGAAGAGAAAATAAAATAAGTAGGAAAGAATAGATTTACTAGTAAAATATTGAGTAGATTTAAGGAAGAGCAAAAAAACAAATAGGGAAGAACATATAAAATGAACAAGGACACAAATGAGACAACAAATAATCAAGAACAAATTAAATAAATAGGCAAGAGCAAATAAAATGAATATGTAAGAACAAATACAATTAATAGGGACAGAATAAAGACAATTAATAATGAAAACTAATAAAATAAAACGGAAGTCTTAAAAAGGGGACGAAAAAAGGAAAACAAAATACTGCTGTGGGGCCACTGTGACGACACGGGGTCGTCACACACGGGGTCGTCACACACGGGGTCGTCACACACGGGGTCGTCACACGGGGTTCGTCACACACGGGGTCGTCACACACGGGCTCGTCACACAGGGTCGTCACACACGGGCTCGTCACACACGGGCTCGTCACACACGGGGGTCGTCACACACGGGGTCGTCACACACAGGGTCGTCAGACATGGGGTCGTCACACACAGGGTCGTCACACACGGGGTCGACAGACATGGGATGGTCAGACACGGGGTCGTCACACACGGCGTCGTCACACACGGGGTGGTCAGACACGGTGTCGTCACACATGGGGTCGTCACACACGGGGTCGTCACACACGGGGTCGTCACACACGGGGTCGTCACACACGGGGTCGTCACACACGGGGTCGTCACACACAGGGTCGTCAGACACAGGGTCGTCAGACACGGGGTCGTCACACACGGGGTCGTCACACACGGGGTGGTCAGACACGGGGTCGTCACACACGGGGTCGTCAGACACGGGGTCGTCACACACAGGGTCGTCAGACACGGGGTCGTCAGACACGGGGTCGTCACACACGGGGTCGTCACACACGGGGTCGTCACACGGGGGTCGTCACACACGGGGTCGTCACACACGGGGTCGTCACACGGGGTTCGTCACACACGGGGTCGTCACACACGGGGTCGTAACACACGGGCTCGTCACACGGGGTCGTCACATACGGGGTCGTCACACACAGGCTCGTCACACACGGGGTGGTCAGACACGGGGCCGTTACACATGGGGTCGTCACACACGGGGTCGAAACACACGGGGGTCGTCACACACGGGGTCGTCACACACGGGGTTGTCAGACACGGGGTCGTCACACTCGGGGTCGTCAGGCACAGGGTCGTCAGACACGGGGTCGTCACACACGGGGTCGTCAGACACGGGGTCGTCACACACGGGGTGGTCAGACACGGGGTCGTCACACACGGGGTCGTCAGACACGGGGTCGTCAGACACAGGGTCGTCAGACACGGGGTCGTCACACACGGGGTCGTCACACACGGGGTCGTCACACACGGGGGTCGTCACACACGGGGTTCGTCACACACGGGGTCGTCACACACGGGGTCGTCACACGGGCTCGTCACACACGGGGGTCGTCACACACGGGGTCGTCACACACGGGGTCGTCACACACGGGGTCGTCAGACATGGGGTCGTCACACACAGGGTCGTCACACACGGGGTCGACAGACATGGGATGGTCAGACACGGGGTCGTCACACACGGGGTCGACACACACGGGGGTCGTCACACACGGGGTCGTCACACACGGGGTCGTTACACACGGGGTCGTCAGACACAGGGTCGTCAGACACGGGGTCGTCACACACGGGGTCGTCACACACGGGGTCGTCACACACGGGGTGGTCAGACACGGGGTCGTCACACACGGGGTCGTCACACACGGGGTCGTCAGACACAGGGTCGTCAGACACGGGGTCGTCACACACGGGGTCGTCAGACACTGGGTCGTCAGACACAGGGTCGTCAGACACGGGGTCGTCAGACACGGGGTCGTCACACATGGGGTCGTCACACACGGGGTGGTCAGACACGGGGTCGTCACACACGGGGTGGTCAGACACGGGGTCGTCACACACGGGGTGGTCAGACACTGGGTCGTCACACACGGGGTGGTTAGACATGGGGTCGTCATAATCCATAAACACTCACCGGAGGTGAATGTAAAGTTGGCAAACATTGAAGCAGCTTTCAGGGAAGGTAGCTGATGCTATCTATACACAGCTTCAAAAATTGATGTTATGAAACAAGGGTCGTAAACCAGTGAATCAGACGACTCACAGGCAGAAAATCAGGACTCTGGAACTGCAGCTCATTGATTGTTGCCGCGTGTAGATTATCTCATTACAGAAAGAGATCCATATATGTTACCTTTTCACACTCATATGATCTCTTTCCTCCGTATGAATCCCTTACAACCTCCCTCCCACACTCCTTCTTCCACATTTATCTTACTGATGGAATGATGTTCTTGAGAAAGGCACAACTAACATGAAACTGAGCGCCTTGTGTTATGGCTGCCTGGTGCAGAACCTCGAGAACATTGGCCTTATATATGACAGTAAGGTCACCAAAATTTCTCCGGTGTTGAAGGTTCTGGTGTTGTCTGTCTGTTTCTTTCTCCCTAAACTTCCCCTCCCTGACTTTCCCCTTCGTAATATCATTGATCGCAATGCTGTAATTCTCATAAATAAACAACAGTGGTGGCAGTGGCGTTTATAATAGACTCACACCTTGGTTCTGTTCAGGGGCGAGAGAAGGAGACGGTGAGTATTATGGTGATAGGAATGCAGTGAGTCAGCTGAGTGGGTGTTATAGAGGCAAGAAATCCCATAATGGTGTCAGTAGGGTGAGGCTGAATAAAATGTGTTTTATTTATTGATATTCTTCAGTTTGTTGTTGTGATCAAGTAAAATATTTCCAAGTAATTACTATCTTCCATAAACTATCTAAAAAATACGACTATATGAGCTTAAATAGTCAGGGTTATTGCAAGTATTGTGTTGTATTGAATGGCTTGTGCTTTGATCTTGTCCAAGTGACAAGATCTTTTTAACTACAGTCTGATCCCGTCTGGGTGACATTCTAGGTAACACGTATTACTAGGATTATGGATAATAACCCGTGGGTTGTCATGCATGTCAACCCTTGACACTTGCACAGTTCATGCTGGGAAAATATATAATCTAATAACACCTCTGTACTTAGTTGCATGTTCAGAACCTACTAATGTCTATGACATCGATTTTTTTCACGTGTAATTATTGTATCAATTTTATGTCCGTTCAGTGTCATTAGACTTAACATTTTTTGTCACCTAAATTCCCGTATGATATGGTTATAATGACTAAATATGCAACGGAAGGGGAAGGGATGATAATCCAGTGCTTTTTATTGCTGAATATGCATGAGTGATAATCTTAACACTATAATGTGTGATTATGAAGTGGGGTAATCTCGTACTCTCTAATGCAGTGGTTCCAAAAATGTCATATATCGTTCCCCTCTTCCAACCACGTTCTCACCTGTGGACCCCTACAACCATGTTCTTACCTGTGGACCCCTACAACCACGTTCTCATCTGTGGATCCCTACAACATAGTAGATCGAGCTAGCAAAAAATGACAGTAGTTACTTCTGCGACAAATAGCTTCACATGTTCTGCATTGTTATTCTCAGTTAAAAGTGCACGTTAATGTTAAAATTAGAGATTCAGTTCAACACATAAGTAGTTCTTGTTTTGTTAGGGGTACAATACAATACACATTATTATTCCCTTGAACACTTTCAAATTATTTCATGGACTCCTGGTAAGGACCTAGGGCTGTAATGGGTGTTAATTTGACACTACAATAAGGGGAATATGAGGTGAGGGGAAGGGTGGGGGTAGTCTAGTAGTCTCCCACTCCAGAACAAGAATGGGAAATAAATGTCGTGTGCAGTAGATATAACAATTCCTCGCCATTCTGTTGTCAAGAAATGACTGTATGTCAGGCCAGTTATTATATAATTGTCTCTGTTTTACGGCACAGTTACAGTCGGTCACATTGTTGTAATAGTTGTATTTGTTCTGTATGGACTATGGAAATTTAAAAACGTGGTACCGAATCGTGAAATGCTGAGGTTTTGTATTTTTTAAATCTCTTTAAACTGCATCAAACCGAGTTCCGTATTTTTGTATGTTCAGTAAACCTGTTAGAGCTGTTTCATCCCGAGTTTCATATTTTTGTTTAATTTTCCGGATCTTTTCCATGCTCACAAAGCCGTTATTGGTATGAATTACCGGTTGATGACAGTGAGTAATGGTGAATGGCTGGTAATTCCCCTGCTGCACGGAAATCAATGCAAATAAATCGAGAGCATCACTGGATGATTGGAAATTGTTACATTGTAGCTTATCAGTGGTGGTGCTTAGCTAATAGTGCTTACATTACAGTGACTATGGAGAAGTGAGGTCAAGCTCTTTATGCTACTGACTTCCGGTCTTGTTGCACCTATTTCATTATAATTTAACATTTCTGACGTTTGAATTGTTGTTCGAATCTTGTTTTAGAGTTATGGATGGAAGTGGCTTCCATAAAAGTTCTCTCCGTGTATTTCACTTGCTGACTCATACACGGTACGAGCATATGCTCACATTTCTTTGACTCATTTGCGTTTCTAGCTTCCACCCATTTCCTCTTGTCCTATTTTCTCTAAATTTTAAGAGGATGTCCTTGTCTATTTCCCTTAGTATCTTGTATGTTGTCATCATATCAATTCTGTTGCTTCTCTCCTCTAGGCGTTGTGAGATCTAGTTCTCTTAAAATATCTTCATATCTTAACCCAGTTAGCTTTGGCGCTAATCTTGTTTCAAACCTTTGCACTTTGTAATATTTGGTTTTGTTCCGCAAAATGCGAATTTCAAGCCGGTGCTTCATATTCCAGTATTGGTTTAACAGAGGTTGAGTTTGTGTGCCTCTGTGTTAGTGTTGGAATTATATCCACTACCAAATTGTATTAACTTTCTGATTCCAGTAGGTGCCTTGCCTTTCCCATATGGTCCAGGTACATGTTCTCTCCTTCCTAACTTCATTACCTTACACTTGTTAGGAATTAACTCTAGTTGCCATTTGTTTGCCCACTCCCGGAGTCTGTAGCTTTGCGTCTTCTAAAGACATTGTCATGTACGGCCGGTGTA
>NC_091173.1:8350856-8368356 GCF_040958095.1 Procambarus clarkii
AAATAAAAATTTTTGACGCTAGTTACAAAATTATTAATGTTATATATACATGTACACATTCTCATATATATATATATATATATATATATATATATATATATATATATATATATATATATATATATATATATATATACATCATGAGATTCTTAAGGTTATCTTGAGATGATTTCGGGGCTTTAGTGTCCCCGCGGCCCGGCCCCCGACCAGGCCTCCACCCCCAGGAAGCAGCCCGTGACAGCTGACTAACACCCAGGTACCTATTTTACTGCTAGGTAACAGGGGCATAGGGTGAAAGAAACTCTGCCAATTGTTTCTCGCCGGCGCCTGGGATCGAACCCAGGACCACAGGATCACAAGAACAGCGTGCTGTCCGCTCGGCCGACCCGGCGTACATACACATACATATTTTAAATGAACAAATACCACGAGGTCACCCCGAGGTGTTGATTCTCCTGATAAACACCCCCCCCCCCACTTCCTTACCTCTTCCACCCCCTCCTCAACCCCCCCCCCTTATCCACCTCCACCTTTTCCTTCCCCACCCACTCACCAACTCCAACCTTCCCTCCATTGCTTCTCCCCTCTTCCTTCCCTCTCCTCCCCCCCTCTTCTTCTCCCTCCTCCTCCCCTCTCCACCTCCCCTATCCCCATTCCTCCAACTCCCCCTCAGGAACCATCCATTTCCACCGGCATGCTCGTTAACCTGACACACTGACTGCTATGACCATAAAGGTGTTGGAAGGTCGGCCTGGTGCCACCGTCACACAGACAGATGCTCCTATCCGCGTCCTTCCCTCTTCTACACCTTCCCTGTGTCCCTCGTCCCGCCCCCGTCCTCCCCACCCATCCATTCCCCTTCCCACCCCTCTCTTATCCTCTCCCCTCCATCCCATGTCACACCCTCCTCTACCATTCCTCTCTGTGCCTCCCCATCAAACACCCCCCCTCCCCATCAAACACCCCCCCCCCTCCCCATCCTTCTCCATCTTCGCTACAACCAGTCAGAGTTCACCATCAATTAGAACAATCTTGAGACCAACCGGACACCCACGGTCAGTATCAATTAGAGACCCACACAGAAGAAGCGCATTACTAGAGACCTTGTATGACGCCCTAGAAACCACAGGGGACTGAAAGGAGCCTCAAAAAACCAAGTCAGGGTCAATTAAAGAACCATGCAGAAGAGCTGGAGTCCGCCACGCACTAGAAACAGCGAACGCCGAAATGGAACTCACTAGAAAACTGCTGCATAAAGAGCAGGGGAGCGCAACTGAGCCCCAGAGCTTAGAACTCACCAAAACCGACCACTAAGACAAGCAGAGACCATTAAGATTTACCATAAAGACAGATTAACACCATTCAGGACTCGGCTAAGACCCGACAAACACCCACTCCCCATTAGGGCTCACGAGGAGGCAGCTGAGATCAGTGAGTGGGTCGAGCGCTCGGCCTCAGGACAAGAAGCGTGTTAATGGACGCGTGGGCAACAGTACTTCCAGCCGTATTATTTGACTCAGAGATTTACAAGCTTGGGGCACGAGAGGAAGACCGGGAGATAGGAATGATAAGAGGGAGAGGAGACAGAAAGGGAGGAGAGGACTTAATGGTAGGGAGGAGAGGCATTAGTGAAAAGAAGAGGGAACAGTTCTTCATATATTGACCCTCTTTTATTTATATATATATTATATATATTTTTTATAATAGAATATCTGTCTTTGTTCAAGGTTGGAGGCCAGATGCTTAGGGCTAGCCTCATTAATCTAGGAGAGTCATATACCTTGGTCGGGGTCTGCCACATTGCTTCTTTTTTCGGGGGAGTCAGCCCCATTGATCTGTCTTTAAGGGGGGGGGGTGTTAATTCCCATGACGACACCCAGCAAGTTGGTGGGGATGAAAGGTGGGGTGCCGAGTTGATAAGCATTTCCATCTGTTTACTAATATTACAGAATTGACTCGCAATCCGCATGTTCTGATGGCAGATCTGTATTCTAGGGAATCCCTAATACTTAAATGGTACAATCTATTGAGGTCGACCCGGGCAACGCCGGGCACCCTATCTAGTATTATCTTACTGGTGTATGTCAACTGTAGACTTGCCTGCAACTCTAAACGAACAAAAGACCATGTTAAATTCAGTAATACAAAATGAAGATATTTTATTGACATCTTTAAGTACATATTCTGTATTTGATTGAAGTTAGTTTGATTATTGTTGTTATTATTCTGCGACACCGCCAGACGGCAGCCATTACTCCTGCTGCCAAAATTCTCTGATAATTCACGATTTAAACTGATTTGTCTCCGACTTTCATCTCGAAGGGTTCAGGTCCTTTCAAGGGCGGTGAATGATTTAACATTTATGGGGGTGTTGTTCTTGGCACCTCACAGTCTTATTATCTCACACTCTCTCCTTCCTGTCACGTATTAACATTCCAGTCTCGCTTTTCCTGTATATCACGTAAAGTGGACTTATTTGTTAATTTTATTAATATTACGAGGAGAAAAATCTACTCATTTCAGGCTTAAAACGAAGCCTGAAGCTTGCCGCTACGTCAGCACACTCAGGAAGTAGTATATATACAGCGAAGTGTATTCCGCTTCTCAGTGAATATACACCGAGAGTTTACACTAGTCCTGGACTATGTTTAGTACTAAAGTTTACTTGATGCATGGTCAATAAGCTACTGCGGTGGCCTTAATAACCCTCCCGCGGCTGATAGCCTCTAAGCTCAGCGTCACCACCAGGTCGGCAGCTGACAAGCGGTGGGAGTTATCAAATAGGTCCCTTAAAAGTGTCAATAGACGAGAACTCCTGGATGAATTTGAAGAAAGTAGGACAGTGCAAACTGGAACTAGCAGGTCCATTGTTCATCACAATGAAATGTGTGAAGTGAAACATGTGTATGGGGCAAGTAACAAAGTCAGTAGACTAACAGATGTTGTCACAGCTCGTATAAGACTTGGCTACGAGTATCTCTGGCAGTTCGGCTTGTATAGGGATCTAGATGAAGTAAAGTGTAAAGTGTGTGGACAAAGACAGGGACACACACTCGAACACTATATCTTGGATTGTAGTAAAATTGAGCCTTTTAGAGATAAATCTAATTTCACTCTGTATGATATGGCAACCTATCTTATTACCATGGATAAATTACCTGAAATCCTTGCACTGTACCCACATTTCGCTTCCAGTAGATGAACGACATATGAGATTCAGAAACAAGTAGTGTATTGTGAGGACTAATAATAAACAGAAGCTCCCCTATGACTCTGTAATATCCCCATTGGTCAAACTATTATGTATAAGCGATAAGACCTACCATTAATGTATGATAACTTACTGTAAATATGTAGCTCTTGTAATAGCATTTTCTCTGTAACTAGCTGACATTGTATCTATAAGGTGTGAAGGATAGATGAAATTGTTTATGTAATAATCTAAGATGAGGTCTGATAAAGACCTTTTGTGCCCTCTGTAATGGTTTTGCGCTACCGCTCACAGGATGAGTATGGGGTGCACAATACACTACCGCTCACAGGATGGGTATGGGGTGCACAATACACTACCGCTCACAGGATGGGTATGGGGTGCACAATACACTACCGCTCACAGGATGGGTATGGGGTGCACAATACACTACCGCTCACAGGATGGGTATGGGATGCACAATACACTACCGCTCACAGGATGAGTATGGGGTGCACAATACACTACCGCTCACAGGATGGGTATGGGGTGCACAATACACTACCGCTCACAGGATGGGTATGGGGTGCACAATAAACTAGCCACCTTCGGCGGCAACAATCAATCAGACGGAGACTCCTGGGATCACTAAAGTCAAAACACCAGTTGCTAGCATCAGTGACTTCTGCCATTATATTCTTAGAAGTCTTTCATTCGTTTTGTAGCTGTTCTAGACATCATTTTAAGCCCCTTCAGGGATACCTAGAAATATAGTAATAGCTGACTTATTTATATATATATATATATATATATATATATATATATATATATATATATATATATATATATATATTATTTATATATATATATATATATATATATATATATATATATATATATATATATATATATATATATATATATATATATATATATATATATATATATATATATATATATATAACTGAAAACTCACACCCCAGAAGTGACTCGAACCCATACTCCCTGAAGCAACGCAACTGGTATGTACAAGACGCCTTAATCCACTTGACCATCACGACCGGACATAATGAGGTGATAGCCGAGGCTATTTGAACCACCCCAAACAACTCTGAACAACTCTGGGGTGTGAGTTTTCAGTTGCATATTGTCCTGGGGACCATTCAGGCTTGTTCGCATATATATATATATATATATATATATATATATATATATATATATATATATATATATATATATATATATATATATATATATATATATATATATATACTACCGTGGCTTTACTCTCTCGCTGTGTGACTTTACCCTCCCAGTGTGGCTTTACCTTCTCCTAGTCTCCAACTTCGTTCACTCAGTGTTAATGGAATACGTTCCCAGATTCGCGTTAGTTGCACTGTAAAAATTACGTTCGTAGTTTCTCAACTGCCTCTGTCACTGCCTCGCTCCTCTCCCTCACTGCCTTCAGCGTCCATGCCTTTCCCATTGCCTCGCTGTCTTCCAGAGAACACATCCAAGCGTTGCCTCTCTTTTTCCCTGCTGCATTTTGCGGGTAATTTTTTGCAACGTTGCTTTCTGCAGGTGCAAATTTTCACACTATATTTATAGTGTTCTTAAGGCTCTGGCAAAATGTCCACACCAGCGAGCCATTGTAGCAGGTGGTGCAGCCATGCGGAGTGTCTGGTGTGGTTGTGACCGCCAGGCTGATGAAAAGATGGCTCTTGAGTGGCACTGAACAGCCAGGCTGATGAAAAGATGGCTCTTGAGTGGCACTGAACAGCCAGGCTGATGAAAAGATGGCTCTTGAGTGGCACTGAACAGCCAGGGTGATGAAAAGATGGCTCTTGAGTGGCACTGAACAGCCAGGCTGATGAAAAGATGGTTCTTGAGTGGCACTGAACAGCCAGGCTGATGAAAAGATGGCTCTTGAGTGGCACTGAACAGCCAGGCTGATGAAAAGATGGCTCCTGAGTGGCACTGAACAGCCAGGCTGATGAAAAGATGGCTCTTGAGTGGCACTGAACAGCCAGGCTGATGAAAAGATGGCTCTTGAGTGGCACTGAACAGCCAGGCTGATGAAAAGATGGCTCTTGAGTGGCACTGAACAGCCAGGCTGATGAAAAGATGGCTCTTGAGTGGCACTGAACAGCCAGGGTGATAAACAGACGGTTTTTGGGGTGGCTGTCAACTTACAGGATGTTGGAAAGGTGGTTCTGGGTGGCATTGAACGGCCAGGATGCTTGAAAGATTGATTGTGAATAACAATCAAGCCACGGTAGCAAGGATGCTGGCAGGACGGTTGCTGGGTGACTCTCGGGATTTAGGATGCTGGAAACATGTCTCCTGAGCGGTTATCAACGGTCAGGATGCTGGAAAGATTGTTCCTCTCGTATTGCAAGTAATGCATACAAAATAAATTTATTCACTATTGCACATAATAGATTTTAAGAAAAATAAGCTTATATTTAGATACTTGGATAATGAACGAGAAGAGAATGAAGAGAAAGAAAAAGAATTAAAAGGAGTAAACAGAATTTAAATTAAAGATATCTTGCAAAGAGGAGGAAAAATAACAGTAGAGTTACATTAAGAAATGGAAGAGGTACAAGAGGAGATTTACGCAGTGAAAAAGAAGACATGTATGGTGCTGAGGAAGAACAGGAAGACGGACACGGAAAGAGGCGATGATTTTCATAGGGAGTGTCGGTAAATGGGAGGGGAAGACAAGAGACACCGAGAGCCACACACAAGATAGAGAACAAAGGAAGGAAATTTACAAGGGTGTACACGACGGAATTTGATTAAAGAGAGCGAATTAAAGATAATAGTGGCAAAGGGAGAGGAACGGATGACAAGAGGAAGAGTGATGGAGGGTTGATGAGTGTGCAGGAGGATGTTAAACAAGCTATTAATCATTTATAAATAAATACGGGAGTTTCCAATCATTTTGAATTCGCTCCCCTCTGAAGGGCAGAGATTCAGGCGGATCATGAAGCCATTAGTGCTGGTGCCTTCTGAAAGAACACGAAGGAATTACTGCTGGTTCCTTAAGAACATGAAACATTACTTCTTGTGCTTTAAGAACATGAAGCCTTAGTGCTTGTTCCTTAAGAACATGAAGTCTTAGTGCTTGTTCCTTAAGAACATGAAACATTACTGCTTGTTCCTTAAGAACATGAAGCCTTAGTGCTTGTTCCTTAAGAACATGAAGTCTTAGTGCTTGTTCCTTAAGAACATGAAACATTACTGCTTGTTCCTTAAGAACATGAAGCCTTAGTGCTTGTTCCTTAAGAACATGAAACATTACTGCTTGTTCCTTAAGAACATGAAGCCTTAGTGCTTGTTCCTTAAGAACATGAAACATTACTGCTTGTTCCTTAAGAACATGAAGCCTTAGTGCTTGTTCCTTAAGAACATGAAACATTACTGCTTGTTCCTTAAGAACATGAAGCCTTAGTGCTTGTTCCTTAAGAACATGAAACATTACTGCTTGTTCCTTAAGAACATGAAACATTACTGCTTGTTCATTAAGAACATGAAGCCTTAGTGCTTGTTCCTTAAGAACATGAAGTCTTAGTGCTTGTTCCTTAAGAACATGAAACATTACTGCTTGATCCTTAAGAATATGAAACATTACTGCTCGTTCCTTAAGACTATGAAGACACTAGTGCGTGTTCCTTATGAAAGAACATGAAGGCATTAGTGCGTGTTCCTTATGAAAGAACACGAAGGCATTAGTGCGTGTTCCTTATGAAAGAACATGAAGGCATTAGTGCGTGTTACTTATGAAAGAACATGAAGGCATTAGTGCGTGTTCCTTATGAAAGAACACGAAGGCATTAGTGCGTGTTACTTATGAAAGAACACGAAGGCATTAGTGCGTGTTCCTTATGAAAGAACACGAAGGCATTAGTGCGTGTTCCTTATGAAAGAACACGAAGGCATTAGTGCGTGTTCCTTATGAAAGAACACGAAGGCATTAGTGCGTGTTCCTTATGAAAGAACATGAAGGCATTAGTGCGTGTTCCTTAAGTAAGAACATAAATCCATAAATTTTTGTTCTTTAAGATTCCTTATGAAAGATAAACAAAACGAATTTGAATAACGGGAGCTTAAATTCACGCTGGATCTTTTTTTATTTAGTTCCAGTGGAACAAACACTGAAACTCACGCTCAAACTCACGCTCAAACTCACACTTATCTTAACCTATATGAATTACGACACAAAACACATTTAAGTGATATAGTTGAGGGGAAACTTAAGAGCCGAGGAGAACAAGAGTAGAGGTGGAAACTTTGTGGAGTGAGACGGGTCATGTTGAGACGAGAGCTAGCACAGTGAACTTAGGCGAGGGGAGGGTTGGAAGATAGGAGGGGGACAGCAGGAATAGAAGAGAAGGGATGGCATTCAGAAAAGAAGGGGGAGGAAGGCTTAAAAGAGGGGAGGCAGGTAGAGGATAAGGCAGGAAGAGGGGAGAACAGGGGGAAGAGGGATCATAGCACCTGTGGGACAAGACAAGGAACAGGAAAAGAGGGGGTAAACGCCTGAAGGATGGAATGAGGGGAAGTCGAGGTGTAAATCAGAAAGTACAGGGGAAGAATAAAGGCTGCAGGGAGGGGAAATGGGTAGGAAGAGTCGACAAGGACGGAAGAAGGGAGGGAGGAACTATTCCGGAAGGAAAAGGAGAGTGGTAGCAGGGATAGATAAAGGGAAGAAAAAGTGGGATGTAGGAGGATGATAGGCATCGAGCAGGTGGGCACAACAGAATGGGGGTGTGGAGATGGAATAGGCCAAGAGAGAGGAGAGATGGAAGAGACTAGGAGGGTGGAAGTAGGGGCTGAGAGGTGTCAGTGGGGCAAGCAGCAAACGTTGTGAATGAGACAGCAGGACGTCGAGGGCAAGAGTATTGACACATGTGTGACCTGTGCGTGACTACACTCAAGGTGGGGGGGGGGGGGAGGGGGGAGCCAGGCACTGTGTACTCATCTAGTTGTGCTTCCGGGGGTTGAGCTTCGGCTCTTTTTTTTCCCGCCTCTTAACTGTCAGTCAAGCAACCGGTGTACAGATTCCTGAGCCTATTGGGCTCTGTCATATCTACACTTCAAACTGTGTATGGCGTCTACTTCCGCCACATCACTGATAAATGCATTCCATTTGTTAACTACTCTACTATTGTGTGTGTGTGTGTGTGTGTGTGTGTGTGTGTGTGTGTGTGTGTACTCACCTAGTTGTGGTTGCGGGGATTGAGCTTTGGCTATTTGATCCCGCCTCTCAACCGTCAATCAACTGATATACAGATTCTTGAGCCTATTGGCTCAATAATCTCCTATGCCTCCACCACATCACTTCCTAGTGCATTCCATTTATTAACTACTCTGACACTGTAAAAGTTCTTTCTAATGTCTCTGTGGCTCATTTGGGTACTCAGCTTCCACCTATGTCCCCTTGTGCGTGTACCACCCGTGTTAACGTGTTAAATAATCCATCCTTGTCCTCCCTATCCCCTGAAAATTTTGTATGTGGTGATCATGTCTCCCCGAGCTCTTCTGTTTTCCAGCGACATGAAGTACACTTTTCTCAAAACTCATGCCTCTTAGTCTGGGACTAGCCTAGTGGCATATTTCTGAACTTTTTCCAGCTTCGCCTTGTGCTTTACAAGGTACGGGCTCCATGCTGGGGCCACATACTCCAGGATTGGCCTTACATATGTGGTATACAAGGTTCTGAAAGATTCCTTACACAGGTTTCCTGAAGGCAGTTCTGATGTAAGCCAGCCTTGCATACGCCTCCGATGTTAATCTTTTGATGTGGGCTTCAGGAGACAGGTTTGGCGTGATATTAACTCCTAGATCTTTATCTCTGTCCGTTTCGTGAAGGACTTCATCTCCCATTCGGTATTCAGTGTCTGGTCTCCTATTTCCTCTACTTAGTTTCATTACCCTACATTTACTTGGGTTGAACTTTAGTAGCCATTTGTTGGACATTCTTTCAGTTTGCCTAAGTCATCTTGTAGCCTCATACTATCTTCCTCTGTCTTGATCCTCCTCATAATTTTTGCATCATCAGCAAACATTGAGAATAACTCTGTGTGTGTGTGTGTGTGTGTGTGTGTGTGTGTGTGTGTGTGTGTGTGTGTGTGTGTGTGTGTGTGTGTGTGTGTGTGTGTGTGTGTGTGTGTGTGTGTGTGTGTGTGTGTGTGTGTGTGTGTGTATGTGTGTGTGTGTGTGTGTGTGTGTGTGTGTGTGTGTGTGTGTGTGTGTGTGTGTGTGTGTGTGTGTGTGTGTGTGTGTGTGTGTGTGTGTGTGTGTGCGTATGCGTGCGTGTGTGTGCGTGTGTGTGTGTGGGTATTTGGTGGGTTGGGGGTTAATGTGTCCGAATTTTATATAAACCCATTTAACTAATGCCTTCATAAAATCACCGTTTATGTGAATATAATTAATGTTTAAAGATTAGAAAAGATTGGTTGCTAAGAGACTTGCAATGAATAAGCTTTGATTTAACACCTGTGCAAACACCTGTTTAAACCCTTGCTTAAACAAACTTTTCAGAAAAGTGAAGTACGCTTTACCACAAAAGAGTAATAATATATAATCACTTTACCTTTGGTGGAGACACGAAAGGCTTATTTTTGGTTTTTGCATTTTACCTTAGCAAGAATACGTGACAAGGAATCACAGTCAGGTTAATGAAGACGTTGAGGCTGTGTTCTTGGTACAGTGTGGGGTGTTCTTGGTACAGTGTGGAGTGTTCTTGGTACAGTGTGGGGTGTTCTTGGTACAGTGTGAGGTGTTCTTGGTACAGTGAGGGGTGTTCTTGGTACAGCGTGGGGTGTTCTTGGTACAGTGTGGGGTGTTCTTGGTACAGTGTGAGGTGTTCTTGGTACAGTGTGGGGTGTTCTTGGTACAGCGTGGGGTGTTCTTGGTACAGTGTGTGGTGTTCTTGGTACAGTGTGGAGTGTTCTTGGTACAGTGTGGGGTGTTCTTGGTACAGTGTGTACAGTGTGGGGTGTTCTTGGTACAGTGTGGGGTGTTCTTGGTACAGTGTGGAGTGTTCTTGGTACAGTGTGGAGTGTTCTTGGTACAGTGTGAGGTGTTCTTGGTACAGTGTGGGGTGTTCTTGGTACAGTGTGGAGTGTTCTTGATACAGTGTGGGGTGTTCTTGATACAGTGTGGGGTGTTCTTGGTACAGTGTGGAGTGTTCTTGGTACAGTGTGGAGTGTTCTTGGTACAGTGTGAGGTGTTCTTGGTACAGTGTGGGGTGTTCTTGGTACAGTGTGGAGTGTTCTTGGTACAGTGTGAGGTGTTCTTGGTACAGTGTGGGGTGTTCTTGGTACAGTGTGGAGTGTTCTTGGTACAGTGTGAGGTGTTCTTGGTACAGTGTGGGGTGTTCTTGGTACAGTGTGGGGTGTTCTTGGTACAGTGTGGGGTGTTCTTGGTACAGTGTGGAGTGTTCTTGATACAGTGTGGGGTGTTCTTGGTACAGTGTGGAGTGTTCTTGGTACAGTGTGGGGTGTTCTTGGTACAGTGTGGAGTGTTCTTGGTACAGTGTGAGGTGTTCTTGGTAAACAAGCCCAACACAGGAAATATTTCATAGAGTGCCCCAGTATTCCTCCAGATTCTCACCCCGCAATAATCAGTCACGTCCAGCGTGCACGTGTGCGTGCGAGTGCACGCACACACGCATACACAGCCTCGGGGTCTCGCGGTTGAGTGGACAGCGCTTGGGGGTCATAGTCCTAAGGGCCCCGTATTCGATTCCCGGCGGAGACGGAAACAAATGGGCAGAGTGTCTTTCACCGTGATGAGCCTGTTCACCTAGCAGTATATAGGTACTGGGAATTAGACAGTTGTTACCGGTTGTTTCCTGTGGAGGTGTATGTGCGTTCATGTGTTAGAAAGAAATATATGTAGTTGACATAATAGAGGAAAAATAGATTGGTTAGAAAAGCGGGGACAAAGAACTAAGAACTCGATTCTGCAGACACGAATAGTAAAAATACAAGTAGTAAACACACACACACACACACACACACACACACACACACACACACACACACACACACACACACACACACACACACACACACACACACACACACCCCAAACAGTGCTCCAAGAACACTGACACCCGCACCGTAATTACAAGACCGCCTCCCTCTCCTTCGTTATTTACTACCGTAATTATCACCCATTACAGACCTTACGACGTGCATATAATGGCAGGAGGCGTTACTCTACATGAGGGCTCTACTCCACTCTACAAGTGCATAGCGGATTAACCTCATAGAAGCAACGAAGATTAACATATTAAGCCTATGAGATGAACTAACACGTGAACACGAAGGATATATATTGTGGGAATATAAATACATATTACGTCTAATAAGTTTCATGTAAGTATAGGTTGTATGTAAGGATAATGTTCACTGAGTTTACTTGAGAATCAGATACCTTTGAGGAACGACAAAGTTAATAATGTTTCCTAAATGTATATGAACGGAAGAATGTTAAACACTGTTTTAGGTGATAATTCATTTGCCTCATTTGAATATATATATATATATATATATATATATATATATATATATATATATATATATATATATATATATATATATATATATATATATATATATACACACACACACACACACACACACACACACACACACACACACACACACACACACACACACACACACACACACACACACACACACACACACACACACATGGGTTCAGGGAGGGTAAATCTTGCCTGACTGGCTTCATAGAATTCTATGACCAGGTGACACAGATTAAGCAAGAAAGAGAGGGCTGGGCGGACTGCATTTTCTTGGATTGTCGGAAAGCCTTTGGCACAGTACCGCATAAGAGGCTGGTACATAAGCTGGAGAGACAGGCAGGTGTAGCTGGTAAGGTGCTCCAGTGGATAAGGGAGTACCTAAGCAATAGGAAGCAGAGAGTTACGGTGAGGGGTGAGACCTCTGATTGGCGTGAAGTCACCAGTGGAGTCCCACAGGGCTCTGTACTCGGTCCTATCTTGTTTCTGATATATGTAAATGATCTCCCGGAGGGTATAGATTCATTTCTCTCAATGTTTGCGGATGATGCCAAAATTATGAGAAGGATTAAGACAGAAGAGGACTGTTTGAGGCTTCAAGAAGACCTAGACAAACTGAAGGAATGGTCGAACAAGTGGTTATTAGAGTTCAACCCAACCAAATGTAATGTAATGAAGATAGGTGTAGGGAGCAGGAGGCTAAATACAAGGTATCATCTGGGAGAGGAAATCCTTCAGGAGTCAGAGAAAGAAAAAGAAAGAAAGGGAGTTGATATCACGCCAGACCTGTCTCCTGCAGCACATATCAAGAGTATAACATCAGCGGCAAATGCCAGGCTGGCCAACATACGAACGGCATTCAGAAATTTGTGTAAAGAATCATTCAGAACTTTGTATACCACATATGTCAGGCCAATTCTGGAGTATGCAGCCCCAGCATGGTGTCCATATCTAGTCAAGGATAAGACTAAACTGGAAAAGGTTCAAAGATTTGCCACCAGACTAGTACCTGAGCTGAGAGGTATGAGCTACGAGGAGAGACTGCGGGAATTGAACCTCACTTCGCTGGAGGACAGAAGAGTTAGGGGGGACATGATCACTACATTCAAGATTCTCAAGGGAATTGATAGGGTAGATAAAGACAGGCTATTTAACACAAGGGGCACACGCACAAGGGGACACAGGTTGAAACTGTGCGCCCAAATGAGCCACAGAGATATTAGAAAGAACGTTTTTAGTGTCAGAGTGGTTGACAAATGGAATGCATTAGGAAGTGATGTGGTGGAGGCTGACTCCATACACAGTTTCAAGTGTAGATATGATAGAGCCCAATAGGCTCAGGAATCTGTACACCTGTTGATTGACGGTTGAGAGGCGGGACCAAAGAGCCAGAGCTCAACCCTCGCAAACACGACTAGGTGAGTATACACACACACACACACACACACACACACACACAGGGGGGCCTCGTAGCCTGGTGGATAGCGCGCAGGACTCGTAATTCTGTGGCGCGGGTTCGATTCCCGCACGAGGCAGAAACAAATGGGCAAAGTTTCTTTCACCCTAAGTGCCCCTGTTACCTAGCAGTAAATAGGTACCTGGGAGTTAGTCAGCTGTCACGGGCTGCTTCCTGGGGTGTGTGTGTGTGTGTGTGGTGTGGGAAAAAAAAAAGTAGTTAGTAAACAGTTGATTGACAGTTGAGAGGCGGGCCGAAAGAGCAAAGCTCAACCCCCGCAAAAACACAACTAGTAAACACAACTAGTAAACACAGTCCTCCAAGAGGACTTAAACAGGCTGCAGAGATGGTCAGAGAAATGGCTACTGGAGTTTAACACCAGTAAATGTAAAGTTATGGAAATGGGATCAGGTGACAGGAGACCAAAGGGACAGTACACAATGAAGGGGAACAGCCTACCTGTAACGATTCGAGAAAGAGACCTGGGAGTGGATGTGACACCTAATCTAACTCCTGAGGCACATATAAATAGGATAACGACAGCAGCATACTCTACACTGGCGAAAATTAGAACTTCATTCAGAAACCTAAATGAGGAAGCTTTTAGGGCGCTTTACACTGCCTACGTGAGACCCGTCTTAGAGTATGCCGCGCCATCATGGAGCCCCCACCTGAAGAAACACATAAAGAAACTGGAGAAGGTTCAGAGGTTTGCGACGAGGCTTGTCCCAGAGCTACGAGGGATGGGATATGAAGAGCGGCTGAAGGAACTGAACCTTACGACACTAGAGAAAAGAAGGGAGAGAGGAGATATGATAGGGACATATAAAATACTCAGGGGAATTGACAAAGTGGAAATAGATCAAATGTTCACACGTAATAATAACAGAACGAGGGGACATGGGTGGAAACTGGAAACTCAGATGAGTCACAGAGATGTTAGGAAGTTTTCTTTTAGCGTGAGAGTAGTAGAAAAATGGAATGCACTTGGGGAACAGGTTGTGGAAGCAAATACTATTCATACTTTTAAAACTAGGTATGATAGGGAAATGGGACAGGAGTCATTGCTGTAAACAACCGATAGCTAGAAAGGCGGGATCCAAGAGTCAATGCTCGATCCTGCAAGCACATATAGGTGAGTACATATAGGTGAGTACACACACACACACACAGTCGGGTCAACTGTAAAACCCAGGTTGGGCTTCGGTTCGGGGCCTCCAGAAGCTTCCAGTGAATTCAGTAGAGTTCTGGGTTGGTTGACTTTGGTAACATCGTAGCCAAGTCGGTTAAGGTAGGTGTCCGAGAATCACCAGAACGCGGGTTCAAGTTGCTCCATTGCTTCGAAATGATTTTGATTAATATATGAACGCATATACATACGTGTATACCTAAATATATATAATGTGTGTATGTGTGTACGGGGAAGTTAGATGGCATGAGAGTGCTAAGAGTGGTGCCAGACCCCTGCAAGACACCCCAGAGCACCCCCACACATCTACCTGGATATGACCCCCTGACAGTCTGAAGGCTCCCTCGACGCTGTTTCCCTCCTGCTTCTTCCCCCCACCCTCCCTTCCCCTCCTCCAGCTTCCCTCCCCTCCTGTCCCATTACTGTCCCCCTCTCCCTCTTTCCTCTCTACGGCTTCCCTCTCCGTTTCTCATCCGTGCTTTTTCTCTACTTCTCCCCAGTCCCTCCCTTTATTGCCCTCCTTTCTCTCTCTCCTCGCTACCTATATTGTCGCCCTCCCCCTCTCCCTTCATTGTCGCCCTCTCCTCCTCCTCCTCCTTCCCGTGCACACACACAGCCTCACATTGTGATAAAACAGATCCTAAATGGCTCGGGATCCTGTACACTGGTCGATTGTTGGTTGAGGTGTTATAGGTATTTGGTATGGTGCGGTGCTATGGTTGAATGATGAAGTGGTGTAGTGTGATGATTGAGTGGTATGGTTGAGTAGTGTGATGATTGAGTGGTATGGTTGAGTAGTGTGATGATTGAGTGGTATGGTTGAGTAGTGTAGTTGAGGGTGTGGATAAGGGGGTGTGGTTAAGCTGTGTGGATGAGTAGTGTGGTTAAGTGCATGATGTAGTTTAGCGATGTGGATGAGTTTTGTGGCGTAGAGGTGTGGTTTAGTGATGTGGTTTTATGGTATGGTTTAAAAGTGTGGTTGTAACCACAAGACATGTTAAGCCCTCCTCTCATCTCTTCTCTCTCTCTCTCCTTTCTTTATTATTCCTTTCTCCTTCCCACATTCTTTCCTCTTCCCTTCCCCTCCCTCTTCTCCTTCCCTTCCCCTCCCTCTTCTCCTTCCCTTCCCCTCCCTCTTCTCCTTCCCTTCCCTACTGGCCCCTGTCCTCCTTCCTTGGACAGTCACAAGGGCAGGTTTACTGCCGTGTCGAATTACCAGAGAGGCCTTGTCACACCTTCCCTCTCAGGTTGAACCAGAAGTCACTTTATGCCAGTTTCCTGGGAAAACTCTGCCTCTTCGATTTAAAACTTGTCATTGGCGAGCGTGCCAGGACCTTAGGCCTGGTTACAGCTGATTGGATGTAGGCCCAGGAGAGAGGTGGAGCCAGGACTCCACCTTGAAGCATATGAGACAAAAATATAATCAGTGTGACCTGGGAGTGCATAGGAATTGGGGGAGGGGGGGTGATCGACCAGGCCACAACATCGCCTGTGCAGGAGCAGTATATAACAGGTAATTGTCTGTTGAGTTTCCTGTTCAATTTGTATTCTATTATCCATACGTCTAAGGACAGGATATCACTAGCTTAGGGATTAATGTATTTTGGCATTGTTAAATAGTTACTGTAAATTAATCTCCTGTTTATTTATATAGTTTCCCTTAATTAACTCTGAGACTTAGATTTTAAATTGTTTTGGGCATCACCTGTGATCTGATGAGCATTTTTAGAAATAAATATATTCCCCCTGTAATTTATGAAGTTAACTGCAAAAGAAATTCTATTCACCAAGTAAGTATTAAAAGTTCAAAGTTCCCTAGCACTTGGTATTAGTTGACTGGTCTCCTCCCAAGTCAATTGGAATTGACTTACTTCCCAAGTCAATTCCAATTGACTTTGAATTGACTCCCAAGTCAATTGGAATTGACTTAGTTCCCAAGTCAATTCCAATTGACTTGGAATTGACTCCCAAGTCAATTGGAATTGACTTAGTTCCCAAGTCAATTCCAATTGACTTGGAATTGACTCCCAAGTCAATTAGCCTAATTATCAACGTTCCAGGAGGAGTGGTGGTGGAATTATTTGTTTATGAGTAACCTTATTCTTCCATCTGGGCTGTAAGAATTGTAAAGATATTTTTAACATCTTGGTCATTTCTCCCCACCTCGCTCTGATTTCTTCTCCATTTTTTGGAGCATTTTCATTTGGTTTGAGCATTTTCTGCTGCGAGGGCGGACTCTTCCCAGTTATTTGGGGTTATATCAATGCAATTATTACAAGTTAGGGGTTACAAGTTATAGCAACCATTAATATGAGTGCAGGCGATGAGTCACAATAACGTGGCTGAAGTATGTTGACCAGACCACACACTAGAAGTTGAAGGGACGACGACGTTTCGGTCCGTCCTGGACCATTCTCAAGTCGATTGTCTCAAGTCAAGTCGATTGAATCAATCGACTTGAGAATGGTCCAGGACGGACCGAAACGTCGTCGTCCCTTCAACTTCTAGTGTGTGGTCTGGTCAACATTAATATGAGTGTTACCATAGTTACAAAATAACAGCGGTACTCGATTGTCAGTAATCGTTACAATGGTGACACTTCAGTCGTGTTACAATGGTAGCAGCAGTGTTGCTAGTGTTACCGTACCTTGAGGTGATTTCGGGGCTTAGCGACCCCGCGGCCCGGTCATCGACCAGGCCTCCTGTGAGTTATATGGTGTGTGAGAACAAAATTAGCCGGCCTCTTAGCATAATCATAAAATACCAACCCAAGCAACCCACCTAACCTATCGAGTCCGATGCATAAGAGACATATAGTAGCGAGCGCTACTTTTCTTCACAGATTGCATTTGCAACGTTGGTTGTAGTAAGGTAAAACATACGACCTATTAGTTGAGGAGACATACACGGTTGTATATGTGCACGTGTGTACGTATATGTACGTGTGCATGTGTGTGTACGTGTATGCCTGTGCACGTGTGTGCGTGTGCACGTGCTCGCGCGTGCGTGGAAATGCACCATTAATTCTGCACTCGAGGTAAAATCTTTAAATATCTTTCTTCTGCACTTTACCCTATTTAATTTGGCTTACTTATTTTCATC
>NC_091173.1:8373356-8438356 GCF_040958095.1 Procambarus clarkii
GAGAGAGGCATCTAGGTCAGGTCACAGTGTGAGAGAGGCTTCTAGGTCAGGTCACAGTGTGAGAGAGGCTTCTAGGTCAGGTCACAGTGTGAGAGAGGCTTCTAGGTCAGGTCACAGTGTAAGAGAGGCATCTAGGTCAGGTCACAGTGTGAGAGAGGCTTCTAGGTCAGGTCACAGTGTGAGAGAGGCTTCTAGGTCAGGTCACAGTGTGAGAGAGGCTTCTAGGTCAGGTCACAGTGTAAGAGAGGCTTCTACGTCAGGTCACAGTGTAAGAGAGGCATCTAGGTCAGGTCACAGTGTGAGAGAGGCATCTAGGTCAGGTCACAGTGTGAGAGAGGCTTCTAGGTCAGGTCACAGTGTGAGAGAGGCTTCTAGGTCAGGTCACAGTGTAAGAGAGGCTTCTAGGTCAGGTCACAGTGTAAGAGAGGCTTCTAGGTCAGGTCACAGTGTGAGAGAGGCTTCTAGGTCAGGTCACAGTGTAAGAGAGGCAGCATATATTGAACAAGTCTGAGTGCTAAAGCGCGACTGGCCCCACCGTGGCTTGGAGTTGTGCAGACTGTAGAGTGTGGTTACAATACACGATGACTGGAGAGTAACTCTGCCCTCTGACTCTGTGTGACTACAGTCAGAGTGCAGAATCTGGTCATAGTTGTGTTAAGATCACTTGATGTTACCATTGCCACGAAGCCGCTTTGGAGTGTGAAGTAACTAGGAACCCTCACTGCTAGCAGAGAGAGTGTTAGGTCGTGTTGTCATAGCTCTCTTAACACCACCTAACTCAAAGCGTACTGTATCACAACAGTGCCACGGAGCATTTAGGAAGTATGAAGGTGGTTGAGTGTGGTGTGTGTGATAGCAGTGGAGTGGAACTGCTCAACTACTGTTGGCAGGACCGTCGCAAGGCACTGTTGACAGGGAGGTGTTGGCTAGGAGGTGTTGGCAGGGAGGTGTTGGCAGGGGCTGGCGGCACATGTTAAAGGGGCAAGGAGTAATCAAGAGCTTGGTGCTTGGCTGTAATTAACCCCCCAGTAATCCCGACCTTTGATTAGTGCGACCCATCCACTCAGGCGTCCACCCACCCGCCCATCCATCTAACCACTCGCTTGTACCCGCACTTATCTGCCCGCTTGTACCCGCACCTATCTGCCCGCTTGTACCCGCACTTATCTGCCCGCTTGTACCCGCACCTATCTGCCCGCTTGTACCCGCACTTATCTGCCCGCTTGTACCCGCACTTATCTGCCCGCTTGTTCCCGCAACCTATCTGCCCGCTTGTACCCGCACCTATCTGCCCGCTTGTACCCGCATCTATCTGCCCGCTTGTACCCGCACCTATCTGAACGCTTGTACCCGCACCTATCTGCCCGCTTGTACCCGCGCTTATCTGCCCGCTTGTACCCGCACTGTTACGAACCAAAATTCCTCGTCCGAGCATGAAGCCATGAAGTTAGCGCCATCTGTGAGTCGGCTGCCGAAAACCCCACACCATGGACAACACCATCTAGTGAGGACGGGATATACCGGCCACAGGTGCTGGATTCCCGTCTTAATCGGCTCATGACGTAGCCGTTGCTGACCTCTGGTGAGGTGGCGCTTAGGCAGCAACGCCATCTATGGAATGAAGAGGTGGACGTTTCTGTCTAAGCTAGTAAGTGATGTTTCCTAGTGGTCCCAGGTAGTGTTCTAGTATACTAATGATGTGTCTGGTTTCAAGAATTAACCTGGGACTGCTGTGTTGGACGATGGATCAGTCTACCCAAGGCAGCCAAGGTCTCTTCACCAGTCTGCTGAAGAAGCTGTGAGCCATCCCTGGACGAACTCTGTTGAGAGTAATGGCCTGCCTGAGGAGGCTACCTACCTTGAGGTTACCTTGAGGTGCTTCCGGGGCTTAGTGTCCCCGCGGCCCGGTCGTCGACCAGGCCACTCCCGGTCGTCGACCAGGAGTGGCAGTGTCGGGAATCGCCTTATCCGGGGTTGGCTGGTGGAGGAGACCACCCACTGGGGTGCTGTATGAGGAGAGTGACCAGCGAGTCACACGAGGCTCCTGGCTAGGGCACACAACCCTAAGTATCGGTCGTGGTGATTTGATTTGATTTGACTGTGATTTGGCTGGCCTGTGGCCAGGGTAGATTCGTCGTAGAGTTATCGTGGATGCATCGTGAACCACGGAAGCAGAGACCAGGGGTACCTAGAAGAAGCATCACAGAGTGTAGAGCATCTTCAGAGAGGGAGACCTCATTGTACATTGTGTAGTTATAATCCCCGTGTGCGACTTGTTTTATATATATATGGTGGTGGCAAATATAATAACGAAGGAAAATTCTTATAATTTAGTGTGCTTGTATACCTCCCCCTATTGTTTTCATTTGTATTACGGAGCTCACCCCTTGAAAGCCTCTACTAACTTGGGGCCGGATACCCAAAACTCTACTACCATCAGAGAAGAACCCGGTTGCGTCCTAGTAGGGCCGTAACACGCACCTATCTGCCCGCTTGTACCCGCACCTATCTGCCCGCTTGTACCCGCACCTATCTGCCCGCTTGTACCCGCACCTATCTGCCCGCTTGTACCCGCACCTATCTGCCCGCTTGTGCCCGCATTGCCAGCCCACGTACATAACAACTTGCTTGACCTCCCACCACCCGGCCACCCATCACCCGGCCACCCACCACCCGGCCACCCATCACCCGGCCACCCATCACCCGGCCACCCATCACCCGGCCACCCACCACCGGCCACCCACCACCCAGCCACCCCCCACCCGGCTCCCCCCCCACCCGGCTCCCCCCCCCCACCCGGCCACCCACCACCCGGCCGCCCACCACCCGGCCGCCCACCTGTATCCACAAGACATACCAATTGTGAGGGAGCTGATCTCGTCGCTAAGTGCCAAACTTGGGACACCTCACCCAGCCGGCCTCATCGCTTCTAATCAGCGAAGGTAACTTTCCCTGGTATCTCAAAAATATCCCATTCTCTCATGTGACTCCAACTTAGATAACTTAGGGACGCATCTAGAAGAGCCGGAGCGGAGTTCCCCTCACTCTCATCGACCTTGAGAAACTTTATTGGCAACTTAGAGAGGTATTCACATGACCCGGGGTCAACTTGCTCTCATCCCTTCATGCATCCAGCTGGAGCATCACCCGGCGGCAGCATCCTTCCCGGATGTCGAACAAGAGATGAAGTTTACTCTCATACCTGGGGTATGATAACCTGTTATCAATAACTTCCATGTCTCATACCTCTTGAGATTATCTTGAGATGATTTCGGGGCTTTTATTTGGTGTCCCCGCGGCCCGGTCCTCGACCAGGCCTCCACCCCCAGGAAGCAGCCCGTGACAGCTGACTAACACCCAGGTACTTATTTTACTGCTAGGTAACAGGGGCATAGGGTGAAAGAAACTCTGTCCCATTGTTTCTCGCCGGCGCCTGGGATCGAACCCAGAACCACAGGATCACATGTCCAGCGTGCTGTCCGCTCGGCCGACCGACTCCCTAGCCGGTCTCCATCTTACCTGGAGTAAGATGTTATCAATAACTTCCATGTCTCATACCTGGGGTAAGATGTTATCAATAGGAACTGTCTCATACCCAGGATAAGATGTTATCATATATATATAACATCTATGTCTCTGGGATAATATTCGACATCCTCTTAGGTAGTCATTATCAGACAATAGTTATCTGATGGAAAACAGCCTTTTCTCTAGACGTAATAACATCCGGTAATTAATCTGATTGACAATTGTTTTTATTTTTTTACAAACGTAGTTTCTTTTTACTGTTGTCAGTCAGATAACATCACGTCTTTGTGATTGGTTAGGGTATCACTTGGTAATGTCAGATAACTGTCGTTAATCTGGAATAAATAACATTCGGTATCCGGACATGTACTCTTATTGTTCTTCTTTTAAAGAGCAGTTGTTGTCCAAAGATTTTAGTGATGTCTGATATTTCATTAGTTTGCAAGTGAATTGTGATATAGGGGTGATTTTGATCCTTTAAAATTCATCTTATTGAAGAAGTGGCAGTTTGATGTACACATATTGCCCTTGCAAGCATTATACAAGCGTGATAAGTTTGTAAGGAGCGCCTTCTTCACTATACTGCAACTTGCATGAAATATTTCTTAATTAGGATAAATTTGAGGATCATCTTTACTATGTTGCAAGCTTGCAATGCAAGTTATGCAGAGGTCTTCGCCCGGTTGACTCCACAGAAGACTTAATTGTGATAGAGTTGGGCCAGGACTAGTTTCTCTCTGAGGCATCTGCCAGCGTGTACTATTGAAAGTTGTTCATAGGTGATGCTGTTGTTGGTTACACATGTGCAAGGTTACAAGGGGAGATGGAGACTTCATGGATGGTAATTGCAAAATCTCTATTGCACAAAGCTGGTACTGTAAAAGTCTTACAGATCAGCTCTTAGCGGCGGAGAAGCTTGCAACATGGTGGTGAATTAGTAGTCAATTGTTTTTTGCAATGCAAGATTGCAGCACACAGGCGAGTTTTACTTGCAGATCATCAGACTGTGTTCTGATGCAATTGCACACACACAGTAACGAACCCTCCATAGTGACCATTCTTCAATCATGCTGCATTTAGCCAGTTATGTTGAAACTAAGATTGTTACCCAAACTGCCAATGTGCATCATCGAGTCAGTTCCATATATATCAAGCACTGTTGACTAGCACGGTCTTGCAACAAGCAGTGTGAGGTGTCTGGGTTAACGGAGACCATTCCGCCCTCATACCAATCACTGACACCGGAGGCACTGGTGAGGAACTTGGGAGTCAGGAGGCCACAAGTTATATACGAGACAACACTGACTGGCTCTCACCACGTCTGTCTGTCTCCCTCATGTTAACTCTACAGTGTTAAACTATATGACGATGGTGATGATACTCTTTGATATTTAACATGCCGGGAGGGACAGGAAGCTAGAGTGTATATATACACGTTAGGTTTATTATGTATATTTTATTATACATGACTTATGTTATTGTTACTGTTACTATTGTTACTGCTGCTACTTCTGTGGTTACTTTTCCTGTTATTGTTGTTACTGCTGTTGCTGGTGTTACTGTTTATATGACATTAGCGACGATCAAAGCAACATTACTAATAACAGAGACCAGCAAGCCATTGATGACCTCTGCATCGTTGATTACCACAGTCAGTGATAACCCACGAACCATTGATGACCCTTATGCTAATGAGTGTTTCCGTTCCATTCATAGTCCCACGGCACTGATGACTAATGTTTGTTGATGAATTTTGTACCATAGATGAATCCCGCGTCATTAATGACTCCTATTGCTATTAGTACTCTTTTAATGAGTAATTAGTACTATTAATTAGTACTTTATTAGTACTATTAATGACTCCTATTACTGACAAAAGCTATTAATGTCGCTCTTGCTATTGAAGACTCCCGCATCACCCCCGAGGCACGCGTGTAGCGAGCAGATGTTGGTTAATTAGTATGACTACTGAACTCCGAGACACCAGTTGTGAAGCAGTGTCTAATGTTGGGGCTATGTATACCTCGCGGTATGAATACCTCGCGGTACGTATACCTCGCGGTATGTATACCTCGCGGTATGTATACCTCGCTGTATGAATACCTCGCGGTACGTATACCTCGCAGTATGTATACCTCGCGGTATGTATACCTCGCGGGTATTGATACAATCACCAAGCTTCACCGGAACACGTTCTTCTCCCTCCATTACCACTCGCATACTGATTTATTAAATACAACACTCATCTCCCGCCTGGTGTACACCCGCCTGGTGTACACCCGCCTGGTGTACACCCGCCTGGTGTACACCCGCCTGGTGTACACCCGCCTGGTGTACACCCGCCTGGTGTACACCCGCCTGGTGTACACCCGCCTGGTGTACACCCGCCTGGTGTACACCCGCCTGGTGTACACCCGCCCGGTGTACACCCGCCTGGTGTACACCCGCCTGGTGTACACCCGCCTGGTGTACACCCGCCTGGTTTTGGGCATGAATACTCTTGATTAAATGTATTTCGGCATGAATACAAAACTGTTCTTCTCCGCTAGGTGAGAGACATCTAGAGGGGAGGTGCGGAATTATGTGCTTGCTATATGTATGTATGTGTGTGTGTGTGTATATATATATATATATATATATATATATATATATATATATATATATATATATATATATATATATATATATATATATATATATATATATATATATATATATATATATATATATATATATGTGTGTTGTGTACGTGTGTACTCACCTATTTGTACTGGCGGGGGTTAAGCTCTGGCTCTTTGGTCCCGCCTCTCAAGTGTTTGTGTTGACACTAACATTCACTAACACATTCACAATCACTAACACTCAGTCAATCAACTGTTACTAACTACTAACTAACTTGTGTGTGTGTGTATATATATTCACCTGGTTGTGCTTGTGGGGGGTTGAGCTCTGCTTTTTCGGCCCGCCTCTCAACTGTCAATCAATCAACTGTTACAAACAACTAACTTTTTTTCCACACACACACACACACACACACACACACACACACACACACACACACACACACACACACACACACACACACACACACACACACACACACACACATACACACACACAAGACACATTCTAGTCAAGCATAAGACTAAACTGGAAAAGGTTCAAAGGTTTGCCACCAGACTAGTACCCGAGCTGAGAGGTATGAGCTACGAGGAGAGACTACGGGAATTAAACCTCACTTCGTTGGAAGACAGAAGAGTTAGGGGGGACATGATCAGCACATTCAAGAGTCTCAAGGGAATCGACAGGGTTGATAAAGACAGGCTATTTAACACAAGGGGCACACGCACTAGGGGCCACAGGTGGAAACTGAGTGCCCAAATGAGCCACAGAGATATTAGAAAGAACTTTTTTAGTGTCAGAGTGGTTGACAAATGGAATGCATTAGGCAGTGATGTGGTGGAGGCTGACTCCATACACAGTTTCAAGTGTAGATATGATAGAGCCCAATAGGCTCAGGAATCTGTACACCTGTTGATTGACGGTTGAGAGGCGGGACCAAAGAGGCAGAGCTCAACCCCCGCAAACACAACTAGGTGAGTACACACACACACACACACACACACACACACACACACACACACACACACACACACACACACACACACACACACACACACACACACCACACACATAGGAAGTGATGTGGTGGAGGCTGACTCCATACACATGTATGACAGAGCCCAGTAGGCTCAGGAATCTGTACTTAAGTTGACTGACGATTGAGAGGCGGGACCAAAGAGACAAAGCTCAATCCCCGCAAGCACAACTAGGTGAGTACAACTGGGTGAATACACCCAGGACTACGTATCCAGCATGCTGTCCTCTCAGCCACCAGCGCCCCTGGTGTGTGTATGTGTGTGTGTGTGTGTGTGTGTGTGTGTGTGTGTGTGTGTGTGTGTGTGTGTGTACCTAAATGTGCTGGCAGAGTCGAGTGCTTGCGCCGAATCCCCGTGTATATATAATAATGCGTGTATGTGTACAAACAAATATGAGTACTATACATATGTATGATGTTGCAGATGCAACACACGGAGGAGTAATTAAACCGGAGTATTAAGTTTAATTTTCATACACTCTCAGCTGCATGCATAAGAGTAACAGTATACATTCATGAATGCATATGAAGACAAAGTCATACATAACTTGTACTTTAGCTGGGAGAGCGGAGTAGCGAGGTCTTGTAAAGATAAGTGGAATTGTTGGGACATTCTCTCGCGTGATACTAGGTGACACTAGGGGGACACATGGTCACACCAGCTGGCACTAGGTGACACTGGGGAGACACATGGTCACACCAGGTGACACCAGGTGACAATAGGGGGACACATGGCCACACCAGGTGACACTAGGTGACACTAGGGAGACACATGGTCACACCAGGTGACAATAGGGGGACACATGGCCACACCAGGTGACACTAGGTGACACTAGGGAGACACATGGTCACACCAGGTGACACCAGGTGACAATAGGGGGACACATGGCCACACCAGGTGACACCAGGTGACACTAGGGGGGCACATGGTCACACCAGGTGACACTAGGGGGGCACATGGTCACACCAGCTGGCACTAGGTGACACTAGGGGACACATGGTCACACCAGCTGGCACTAGGTGACACTAGGAGGACACATGGTCACACCAGCTGGCACCAGGTGACACTAGGGGGACACATGGTCACACCTGCTGGCACTAGGTGACACTAGGAGGACACGTGGTCACACCAGCTGGCTCCAGGTGACACTAGGGGGACACATGGTCACACCAGCTGGCACTAGGTGACACTAGGAGGACACGTGGTCACACCAGCTGGCACTAGGTGACACTAGGGGGACACATGGTCACACCAGCTGGCACTAGGTGACACTAGGAGGACACGTGGTCACACCAGCTGGCACTAGGTGACACTAGGGGGACACATGGTCACACCAGCTGGCACTAGGTGACACTAGGGAGACACATGGTCACACCAGGTGACACCAGGTGACAATACGGGGGACACATGGCCACACCAGGTGACACTAGGGGGGCACATGGTCACACCAGCTGGCACTAGGTGACACTGGGGAGACACATGGTCACACCAGGTGACACCAGGTGACAATAGGGGGACACATGGCCACACCAGGTGACACCAGGTGACACTAGGGGGACACATGGTCACACCAGGTGACACCAGGTGACACTAGGGGGACACATGGTCACACCAGCTGGCACTTGATGACTCTAGGTTACACAAAGTAATAGAAGTTGGTTGGTCAGCTGGTGGGGAGCTGCTCTGCCTCAGAGGGTGGGTAAGAAGGCAGTGCTCTTCCTCAGAGGGTGGGTAAGAAGGCAGTGCTCTGCCTCAGAGGGTGGGTAAGAAGGCAGTGCTCTGCCTCAGAGGGTGGGTAAGAAGGCAGTGCTCTGCCTCAGTGGGTGGGTAAGAAGGCAGTGCTCTGCCTCAGAGAGTGGGTAAGAAGGCAGTGCTCTGCCTCAGAGGGTGGGTAAGAAGGCAGTGCTCTGCCTCAGAGGGTGGGTAAGAAGGCAGTGCTCTGCCTCAGAGGGTGGGTAAGAAGGCAGTGCTCTGCCTCAGTGGGTGGGTAAGAAGGCAGTGCTCTGCCTCAGAGGGTGGGTAAGAAGGCAGTGCTCTGCCTCAGAGGGTGGGTAAGAAGGCAGTGCTCTGCCTCAGAGGGTGGGTAAGAAGGCAGTGCTCTGCCTCAGGGTGGGTAAGAAGGCAGTGCTCTGCCTCAGAGGGTGGGTAAGAAGGCAGTGCTCTGCCTCAGAGGGTGGGTAAGAAGGCAGTGCTCTGCCTCAGAGGGTGGGTAAGAAGGCAGTGCTCTGCCTCAGAGGGAGGGTAAGAAGGCAGTGCTCTGCCTCAGAGGGTGGGTAAGAAGGCAGTACTCTGCCTCAGAGGGAGGGTAAGAAGGCAGTGCTCTGCCTCAGAAGGTGGGTAAGAAGGCAGTGCTCTGCCTCAGAGGGAGGGTAAGAAGGCAGTGCTCTGCCTCAGAGGGTGGGTAAGAAGGCAGTGCTCTGCCTCAGAAGGAGGGTAAGAAGGCAGTGCTCTGCCTCAGAGGGAGGGTAAGACGGCAGTACTCTGCCTCAGAGGGAGGGTAAGAAGGCAGTGCTCTGCCTCAGAGGGAGGGTAAGAAGGCAGTACTCTGCCTGAGAGGGAGGGTAAGAAGGCAGTGCTCTGCCTCAGAGGGTGGGTAAGAAGGCAGTGCTCTGCCTCAGAGGGAAGGTAAGAAGGCAGTGCTCTGCCTCAGAGGGAGGGTAAGAAGGCAGTGCTCTGCCTCAGAGGGTGGGTAAGAAGGCAGTGCTCTGCCTCAGAGGGTGGGTAAGAAGGCAGTGCTCTGCCTCTGCAAACAGTTAAAGAAGGAGTCAAATATTTGTTCCTCTTCCTGTGTGGGCAAAAGACTGCTGCATCTGGCCCACCGAGATCAAAATTTTTATGCTGCTCTGTCGAATAGAAAAAATTCACTGCAATATTATTAAGGTAAAGTAATGAGTGACGGCCCTCTGTAGTGCTCCGCAAGAGCACTACAGAGGGGGGGGGGGGTTGAAATAGCCTAAGCTACTCTATCCCTTTGAGATAGACTGCAGTGCTTCAACTGAACTTGAAGCACTGCAGATTTGAGGCTTAACATATGGTGAGGACAGGTCCCATCAGCAGTTATCCAACTCCTCACCGAGGGCACTTGAGTTCTTCTGTGTGTGTGTGTGTGTGTGTGTATATATATATATATATATATATATATATATATATATATATATATATATATATATATATATATATATATATATATATATATATGTCGTACCTAGTAGCCAGAATGCACTTCTCAGCCTACTATGCAAGGCCAAATTTGCCTAATAAGCCAAGTTTTCTTGAATTAATTGTTTTTTCGACTACCTAACCTACCTAACCTAACCTAACCTAACTTTTTCGGCTACCTAACCTAACCTAACCTATAAAGATAGGTTAGGTTAGGTTAGGTAGGGTTGGTTAGGTTCGGTCATATATGTACGTTAATTTTAACTCCAATAAAAAAAAATTGACCTCATACATAATGAAATGGGTAGCTTTATCATTTCATAAGAAAAAAATAGAGAAAATATATTAATTCAGTAAAACTTGGCTTATTAGGCAAATAAGCCAAGTTTTCCTGAATTAATATATTTTCTCTAATTTTTTTCTTAGTAAATGATAAAGCTACCCATTTCATTATGTATGAGGTCAATTTTATTTTATTGGAGTTAAAATTAACGTAGATATATGACCGAACCCAACCAACCCTACCTAACCTAACCTAACCTAACCTATCTTTATAGGTTAGGTTAGGTAGCCGAAAAAGTTAGGTTAGGTTAGGTTAGGTAGGTTAGGTAGTCGCAAAAACATTAATTCATGAAAACTTGGCTTATTAGGCAAATTGGGCCTTGCATAGTAGGCTGAGAAGTGCGTTCTGGCTACTAGGTACGACATATATATATATATATATATATATATATATATATATATATATATATATATATGTCGTACCTAGTAGCCAGAACGCACTTCTCAGCCTACTATGCATGGCCCGATTTGCCTAATAAGCCAAGTTTTACTGAATTAATATATTTTCTCTATTTTTTTTCTTATGTAATGATAAAGCTACCCATTTCATTATGTATGAGGTCAATTTTTTTTTATTGGAGTTAAAATTAACGTAGATATATGACCAAACCTAACCAACCCTACCTAACCTAACCTAACCTATCTTTATAGGTTAGGTTAGGTTAGGTAGCCGAAAACGTTAGGTTAGGTTAGGTTAGGTAGGTTAGGTAGTCGAAAAAACATTAATTCATAAAAACTAGGCTTATTAGGCAAATCGGGCCTTGAATAGTAGGCTGAGAAGTGCGTTCTGGCTACTAGGTACGACATATATATATATATATATATATATATATATATATATATATATATATATATATATATATATATATATGTCGTACCTAGTAGCCAGAACTCACTTCTCAGCCTACTATGCAAGGCCCGATTTGCCTAATAAGCCTAGTTTTACTGAATTAATGTTTTTTCGACTACCTAACCTACCTAACCTAACCTAACCTAACGTTTTCGGCTACCTAACCTAACCTAACCTATAAAGATAGGTTAGGTTAGGTTAGGTAGGGTTGGTTAGGTTCGGTCATATATCTACGTTAATTTTAACTCCAATAAAAAAAAATTGACCTCATACAGAATGAAATGGGTAGCTTTATCATTTCATAAGAAATAAATTAGAGAAAATATATTAATTCAGTAAAACTTGGCTTATTAGGCAAATCGGGCCTTGCATAGTAGGCTGAGAAGTGAGTTCTGGCTACTAGGTACGACATATATATATATATATATATATATATGTCGTACCTAATAGCCAGAACGCACTTCTCAGCCTACTATTCAAGGCCCGATTTGCCTAATAAGCCAAGTTTTCATGAATTAATGTTTTTTCGTCTACCTAACCTACCTAACCTAACCTAACCTAGCTTTTTTTGGCTACCTAACCTAACCTTACCTATAAATATAGGTTAGGTTAGGTTAGGTAGGGTTGGTTAGGTTCGGTCATATATCTACGTTAATTTTAACTCCAATAAAAAAAAATTGACCTCATACATAGAGAAAAGGGTTGCTTTATCATTTCATAAGAAAAAAATTATAGTAAATATATTAATTCAGGAAAACTTGGCTTATTAGGCAAATCGGGCCTTGAATAGTAGGCTGAAAAGTGAGTTCTGGCTACTAGGTACGACATATATATATATATATGTTGTAAATAGTTACTGCTCTAAGTAGATATTGTTGTAAATAGTTACTGCTGTAAATATTGTTGTAAATAGTTACTGATGTTAGTAGATATTGTTGTAAATAGTTACTACTGTTAGTAGATACTTAAGTAAATAGTTGCTTTTGTGAAAAGTTACTGTTGTTATTAGGTATGCTGTAAGTAGTTATTGTTGTGAGTAGATACTGTTGTAAATTGTTACTGATGTAAGCACATGCTGATGTAAATAGTTACGGTTGTAATTAGAGGCTGTTAGAAACAGTTACTGTTGTAAATGGATACTGTGGAAATAGTTCCTGTTGTAAAATATACTGTTGATATAGTTACTGTTGTAAATAGATACTGTGGAAATAGTTACTGTTGTAAAATATACTGTTGATATAGTTACTGTTGTAAATAGTTGAATGTAAATAGATAGTTGAATGTACATAGATAGTTGAATGTAAATAGATAACTGTAAATATTTATTGTTGTAAATAGATACTGTCGTAAACGGATACTACTGTAAATTTTTACTGCATTAATTTTAATATTTTATCAAAATTAATTAATGCAACAATATGTGTATATTATGTCGACAGTGGCCATGTTCTTGTATGAAGATGTGTATTCTTGAAACATTATGCCAGTTGATGAGAAGTTACATATTCCTTCAATATGTCCATTGTTCCAACAATGTTATTGGAACATTATTTCAATAATGTTTATTGTTGCAATAAAGTCTATTAATGCAACAATGCACATCATTGAAACAATGTTTATTATTACGACAAATAATTTTTATTGTTTCAACAGTATGTTTTACAGTAATGTTTATGGGGCAACAGTATGGATATTCTTGCTGCAATGGTTGTTATCTTGAGATGATTATCTTGAGATGATTTCGTGGCTTTTTAGTGTCCCCGCGGCCCGGTCCTCGACCAGGCCTCCACCCCCAGGAAGCAGCCCGTGACAGCTGACTAACACCCAGGTACCTATTTTACTGCTAGGTAACAGCAGTAAGTAGATAAGGTTGTATTATTACACCAAGATTTGTATTCCGTCTGCAACATGCACGTTCTTGCAGCAACAAGCCGGTCGGCCGAGCGGACAGCACGCGGGACTTGTGATCCTGTGGTCCTGGGTTCGATCCCAGGCGCCGGCGAGAAACAATGGGCAGAGTTTCTTTCACCCTATGCCCCTGTTACCTAGCAGTAAAATAGGTACCTGGGTGTTAGTCAGCTGTCACGGGCTGGTTCCTGGGGGTGGAGGCCTGGTCGAGGACCGGGCCGCGGGGACACTAAAAGCCCCGAAATCATCTCAAGATAACCTCAAGATAACACTAGAGACAATCATTGCTACTAAGATCGAATGTTCGAGACGAATGTTTATGAAAGAATGTGAAAGTTAGTGAGATAGAGAGCCTTGTGAGGCGCGCATCATGTGTGATAAAAATACACGTCACTTACATATGATGAACGATAAGATAACACGGAAAATATTCCGGGAGGAGCAAGAGCCCGGCTGCAAGAAATATTGCGGCACTCAAATGTTGCGTGGTGCGTGTCTGCCGGCATGGTCTGACATGACCTGGCATGGTCTGACATGACCTGGCATGGTCTGACATGACCTGGCATGGTCTGACATGATCTGGTATGGTCTGACATGACCTGGCATGGTCTGACATGACCTGGCATGGTCTGACATGACCTGGCATGGTCTGACATGACCTGGTATGGTCTGACATGACCTGGCATGGTCTGACATGACCTGGCATGGTCTGACATGATCTGGCATGGTCTGACATGACCTGGTATGGTCTGACATGACCTGGTATGGTCTGACATGACCTGGTATGGTCTGACATGACCTGGTATGGTCTGACATGACCTGGCATGGTCTGACATGACCTGGCATGGTCTGACATGACCTGGTATGGTCTGACATGACCTGGTATGGTCTGACATGACCTGGTATGGTCTGACATGACCTGGTATGGTCTGACATGACCTGGCATGGTCTGACATGACCTGGTATGGTCTGACATGACCTGGCATGGTCTGACATGACCTGGTATGGTCTGACATGACCTGGCATGGTCTGACATGACCTGGCATGGTCTGACATGACCTGGCATGGTCTGACATGACCTGGCATGGTCTGACATGACCTGGCATGGTCTGACATGACCTGGCATGGTCTGACATGACCTGGTATGGTCTGACATGACCTGGCATGGTCTGACATGACCTGGCATGGTCTGACATGACCTGGCATGGTCTGACATGACCTGGCATGGTCTGACATGACCTGGTACAGTCTGACATGACCTGGTACAGTCTGACATGACCTGGCATGGTCTGACATGATCTGGCATGGTCTGACATGATCTGGCATGGTCTGACATGACCTGGTATGGTCTGACATGACCTGGCATGGTCTGACATGATCTGGTATGGTCTGACATGACCTGGCATGGTCTGACATGATCTGGCATGGTCTGACATGACCTGGTATGGTCTGACATGACGTAGTATGGTCTGACATGACCTGGTATGGTCTGACATGACCTAGTATGGTCTGACATGACCTGGCATGGTCTGGCATGGTCTGACATGACCTGGTATGGTCTGGCATGACCTGGCATGGTCTGACATGACCTGGCATGGTCTGACATGACCTGGTATGGTCTGGCATGACCTGGTATGGTCTAGCATGACCTGGTACAGTCTGACATGACCTGGCATGGTCTGACATGATCTGGCATGACCTGGTATGGTCTGGCATGACCTGGCATGGTCTGGCATGACCTGGCATGGTCTGACATGACCTAGTATGGTCTGAAATGACCTGGTATGGTCTGGCATGACCTGGCATGACCTGGTACAGTCTGACATGACCTGGCATGGTCTGACATGACCTGGCATGGTCTGACATGACCTGGTATGGTCTGGCATGACCTGGTATGGTCTGGCATGACCTGGCATGGTCTGGCATGACCTGGTACAGTCTGACATGACCTGGCATGGTCTGACATGATCTGGCATGGTCTGACATGACCTGGCATGGTCTGGCATGACCTGGTATGGTCTGGCATGACCTGGTATGGTCTGGCATGACCTGGTATGGTCTGACATGACCTGGTACAGTCTGACATGACCTGGCATGGTCTGACATGACCTGGCATGGTCTGACATGACCTGGTATGGTCTGGCATGACCTGGTATGGTCTGGCATGACCTGGCATGGTCTGGCATGACCTGGCATGGTCTGGCATGACCTGGTATGGTCTGGCATGACCTGGCATGGTCTGACATGACCTGGCATGGTCTGACATGACCTGGCATGGTCTGGCATGGTCTGACATGATCTGGCATGGTCTGACATGACCTGGCATGGTCTGACATGACCTGGTATGGTCTGACATGACCTAGTATGGTCTGACATGACCTGGTATGGTCTGGCATGACCTGGTATGGTCTGGCATGACCTGGTATGGTCTGGCATGACCTGGTATGGTCTGACATGACCTGGTACAGTCTGACATGACCTGGCATGGTCTGACATGACCTGGCATGGTCTGACATGACCTGCTATGGTCTGGCATGACCTGGTATGGTCTGGCATGACCTGGCATGGTCTGGCATGACCTGGCATGGTCTGACATGACCTGGCATGGTCTGGCATGACCTGGCATGGTCTGGCATGACCTGGCATGGTCTGGCATGACCTGGTATGGTCTGACATGACCTGGCATGGTCTGGCATGACCTGGCATGGTCTGGCATGACCTGGCATGGTCTGGCATGGTCTGACATGACCTGGCATGGTCTGACATGACCTGGTATGGTCTGACATGACCTAGTATGGTCTGACATGACCTGGTATGGTCTGGCATGACCTGGTATGGTCTGGCATGACCTGGTATGGTCTGGCATGACCTGGCAAGGTCTGACATGACCTGGCATGGTCTGACATGACCTGGCATGGTCTGACATGACCTTGCATGGTCTGACCTGGCATGGTCTGACATGACCTGGTATAGTCTGGCATGGTCTGACATGACCTGGCATGGTCTGACCTGGCAAGGTCTGATATGACCTGGTATAGTCTGGCATGACCTGGCATGGTCTGACATGACCTGGCATGGTCTGACATGACCTGGCATGGTCTGGCATGACCTGGTATGGTCTGACATGACCTGGTATAGTCTGACATGATCTGGCATGGTCTGACATGACCTGGTATGGTCTGACAGGACATGGTATGTTCTAACATGATCTGACATGGTCTGACATGACCTGGTATGGTCTGACATGACTTGGTATGGTCTGACATGACTTGGTATGGTCTGACATGACCTGGTATGGTCTGGCATGACCTGGTATGGTCTGACATGACCTTGCATGGTCTGACCTGGCATGGTCTGACATGACCTGGTACAGTCTGACATGACCTGGTATGGTCTGACATGATTTGGTATGGCCTGACATGACCTGGTATGGTCTGACATGACCTGGTACAGTCTGACATGACCTGGTATGGTCTGACATGATTTGGTATGGCCTGACATGACCTGGTATGGTCTGACATGACCTTGCATGGTCTGACCTGGCATGGTCTGACATGACCTGGTATAGTCTGGCATGGTCTGACATGACCTGGCATGGTCTGACCTGGCAAGGTCTGATATGACCTGGTATAGTCTGGCATGACCTGGCATGGTCTGACATGACCTGGCATGGTCTGACATGACCTGGCATGGTCTGGCATGACCTGGTATGGTCTGACATGACCTGGTATAGTCTGACATGATCTGGCATGGTCTGACATGACCTGGTATGGTCTGACATGACATGGTATGTTCTAACATGATCTGACATGGTCTGACATGACCTGGTATGGTCTGACATGACTTGGTATGGTCTGACATGACTTGGTATGGTCTGACATGTCCTGGTATGGTCTGGCATGACCTGGTATGGTCTGACATGACCTTGCATGGTCTGACCTGGCATGGTCTGACATGACCTGGTACAGTCTGACATGACCTGGTATGGTCTGACATGATTTGGTATGGCCTGACATGACCTGGTATGGTCTGACATGACCTGGTACAGTCTGACATGACCTGGTATGGTCTGACATGATTTGGTATGGCCTGACATGACCTGGTACAGTCTGGCATGACCTGGTATGGTCAGACATGACCTGGTACAGTTTGACATGACCTGGTATGGTCTGATATAACCTGGTATGGTCTGACATGACCTGGTACAGTCTGACATGACCTGGTATGGTCTGACATGACCTGGTATGGTCTGACATGACCTGGTATGGTCTGACATGACCTGGTATGGACTGACATGACCTGGTATGGTCTGACATGACCTGGTACAGTTTGACATGACCTGGTATGGTCTGATATAACCTGGTATGGCCTGACATGACCTGGTACAGTCTGACATGACCTGGTATGGTCTGACATGACCTGGTATGGACTGACATGACCTGGTATGGTCTGACATGACCTGGTACAGTTTGACATGACCTGGTATGGTCTGATATAACCTGGTATGGTCTGACATGACCTGGTACAGTCTGACATGACCTCGTATGGTCTGACATGACCTGGTATGGTCTGACATAACCTGGTATGGTCTGACATGACCTGGTATGGTCTGACATGACCTGGTATGGTCTGGCATGACCTGGTATGGACTGATATGACCTGGTATGGTCTGACATGATCTGGTACAGCCTGACATGACCTGGTATGATCTCATGTGATCTGTCAACATTTAATATGACCTGGCAATGTGTGATATGACCTAGCATAATCTTACATAAGATGGCATTATCTAACATGGCCTCACATGACCCAACATGGGCTGACATGACCCAACATGACCTCACATGACCCCTACATGACTTCACATGACCCCTACATGACTTCACATGACCCCTACATGACTTCACATGACCTCACATGACCCAACATGACCTCACATGACCCCTACATGACCTCACATGACCTCAATTGACCCATACATGACTCAACATGACCCCTACATGACCCAACATGACCTCACATGACCCAACATGACCTCACATGACCCCTACATGACCTCACATAACCCAACATGACCTCACATGACCCCTACATGACCTAACATGACCTCACATGACCCCTACATGACCTCACATGACCCAACATGACCCCTACATGACCTCACATGACCCCTACATGACCTCACGTGACCCAACATGACCTCACATGACCCAACATGACCTCACATGACCCAACATGACCTCACATGACCCCTACATGACCCAACATGACCTCACAAGACCCCTACATGACCTCACATGACTCAACATGACCTCGCATGACCTCACATGACCCAACATGACCTCACATGACCCCTACATGACCTCACATTACCCAACATGACCTCACATGACCCCTACATGACCTAACATGACCTCACATGACCCCTACATGACCTCACATGACCTCACATGACCCAACATGACCTCACATGACCTCACATGACCCCTACATGACCTCACATGACCCCTACATGACTTCACATGACCCCTACATGACTTCACATGACCCCTACATGACTTCACATGACCCCTACATGACTTCACATGACCCCTACATGACTTCACATGACCCAACATGACCTCACATGACCCCTATATGACCTCACATGACCCAACATGACCCCAACATGGGCTGAGCACGGGATGCACCAACTGACCAACCGATACAGTTAACTTATAAACGAGCCACTTTATTCATAAATTGTTGAACATGTAGATCTACGTCTGTACTATAAGAGAGTGTGGGCAGGTGGAGACCAGATGTGTGGGGGTTAACCTCAGGCAAGTATAGAGGGGACTCACTACAACCATGTCACCCTTTGGCTTCCATGTATCTTCATGCCAACCTTGGCTTCTACCATTTATCATCTTCTCTCTCTCTCTCTCTCTCTCTCTCTCTCTCTCTCTCTCTCTCTCTCTCTCTCTCTCTCTCTCTCTCTCTCTCTCTCTTATAGACACCCTCTTCTCGCTCTCTCTAGTTTCTTCTCCCATCTCTGACCCAAATATTATTGCTCAACCTTCCTCACTCTTCACTTAAAATCATCTACTCTTTTCTCCATCACTTCTCTCTCTGTTACTCGCTCCCTCTCTCACTCAACCGTTTTCCTCCTCTATCTACTTTTCTTACCCCATCCATTCTGGCTCCCCGGGGGGCGGCGTCCCCTCTGACTCCCCAGGTGGGGTGACCACGCCCCCCCTCTCACTCCCCAGGTGACATCGTCCCCCTTGACTCTTCCTCTTGGTCACAAAGACTTTATAGTGTTTCCCCTCAGGCAAGACCCACAAAAATGTCCTATTCCACAATCTGCATCAGTAAACTCCAGTTTTTGACGTTTTCCGTTTGATATATTGTCTTTTGGCTTTATATTCATTTAAAGAAGGAAAACAATATGAACATCAAAGTTTTGTTCACATTCTGGAAATGTTGTTAGTTTGTCTTGTTTGTCAGTGTGTGCGTGTGTTTAGTATTTGTGCCTGCGGTATCGAGCATTTAGCTCTTGGACCCCACCTTTCAAACCATCTTTTATCTAATGTATTGACTCGCGACCTATTTTCCTCTATCATATGTACTGCATGCAGTGAATTTCTCACTAACACTCACACATCCCCACGAAGCAGCCCGTAACAGGTGTCTAACTCCCAGGTATCTATTTACTGCTAGCTAATAGGGGCATCAGGGGTGAAAGAACCTCAAACCCGGACCATGGGATTACGAGTCCCAAGCGCTGTCCATGCAGACACGCCCCCCCCCCCCCGTATGTGTGTGTGTGTGTGTGTGTGTGTGTGTGTGTGTGTGTGTGTGTGTGTGTGTGTGTGTGTGTGTGTGTGTGTGTGTGTGTGTGTGTGTGTGTGTGTGTGTGATCAATCGTCATATTGTTTCGGTCATTAATCTTCAAAGGTTTTAGTCTTCAAGTTCAGTCAGCCGTCAGTCATCTTACTCCATCTTTCAAGTTCCACCAGCTGCCAGCGATCACATTCCACACATCAAGTCCCATCAACTGTCAGTCATCACACTTCTCTCCCGTCACTTGCTGATGGATGGGCTCATCGCCTCCTGATTGGCTTGTGATTCAGAACTGAGAAAAGTTTTGAAGCATCATCATCGAGGACCTGGTGATTGGGTCTCCCTTGTACAGCGAGGACCTGGTGATTGGGTCTTCCTTGTACAGCGAGGACCTGGTGATTGGGTCTCCCTTGTACAATGAGGACCTGGTGATTGGGTCTCCCTTGTACAGCGAGGACCTTGTGATTGGGTCTTCCTTGTACAATGAGGACCTGGTGATTGGGTCTCCCTTGTACAGCGAGGACCTGGTGATTGGGTCTCCCTTGTACAGCGAGGACCTGGTGATTGGGTCTCCCTTGTACAGCGAGGACCTGGTGATTGGGTCTCCCTTGTACAGCGAGGACCTGGTGATTGGCTCTCCCTTGTACAGCGAGGACCTGGTGATTGGGTCTCCCTTGTACAATGAGGACCTGGTGATTGGGTCTCCCTTGTATTGCGAGGACCTGGTGATTGGGTCTCCCTTGTACAGCGAGGACCTGGTGATTGGGTCTCCCTTGTACAGCGAGGACCTGGTGATTGGGTCTTCCTTGTACAGCGAGGACCTGGTGATTGGGTCTCCCTTGTACAGCGAGGACCTGGTGATTGGGTCTCCCTTGTACAGCGAGGACCTGGTGATTGGGTCTCCCTTGTACAATGAGGACCTGGTGATTGGGTCTCCCTTGTACAAGAGGACCTGGTGATTGGGTCTCCCTTGTACAGCGAGGACCTGGTGATTGGCTCTCCCTTGTACAGCGAGGACCTGGTGATTGGGTCTCCCTTGTACAATGAGGACCTGGTGATTGGGTCTCCCTTGTATTGCGAGGACCTGGTGATTGGGTCTCCCTTGTACAATGAGGACCTGGTGATTGGGTCTCCCTTGTACAGCGAGGACCTGGTGATTGGGTCTCCCTTGTACAGCGAGGACCTGGTGATTGGGTCTCCCTTGTATAGCGAGGACCTGGTGATTAGGTCTCCCTTGTACAACGAGGACCTGGTAATTGGGTCTCCCTTGTACAATGAGGACCTGGTGATTGGGTCTCCCTTGTACAATGAGGACCTGGTGATTGGGTCTCCCTTGTACAATGAGGACCTGATGAAGACGATGAATCACACTAACGTGGCTGAAGATACGATGACTTAACCCACACACCAGAAGATAAGGAGACGACGACGTTTCGGTCCATCCTGGACCATTATTAAGTCAATTTACCACAATCGACTCGATAATGGTCCAAAACGGACCGAAACAACGTCGTTTTAATCTCATCTTCTGGAGTGTAGTTTGGTCGTCAGGACCTGATGGTTGGAGTTTACCTTATACAATACGAACATCTCTCTTGCAACATCACGCATGCACCACCAGACCCCCTCCCTCCCTCCCTCCCTCCCCCCTCCTCATGCACCACCGACCCCCCTCCCCCCCCCTCCTCATGCACCACCGACCTCCCCCCCCTCCCTTCCCCACTCCTCATGCACCACCGACCCCCCCCCCCTCCTCATGCACCACCGACCCCCCCTCCCCCCCTCATCATGCACCACCAGACCCCCCCCTCCTCATGCACCACCAGACCCCCCCCTCCCCCCTCCTCATGCACCACCGACCCCCCTCCCTCCCCCCCTCCTCATGCACCACCAGACCCCCCCTCCCTCCCCCCCTCCTCATGCACCACCGACCCCCCTCCTCCCCCCTCCTCATGCACCACCAGACCCCCCTCCCCCGTCCTCATGCACCACCGACCCCCCCCCCCTCCCCCTCCTCATGCACCACCGACCCCCCCCCTCCCCCCCCTCCTCATGCACCACCAGACCCCCCCCCCTCCCCCCTCCTCATGCACCACCGACCCCCCCCCCCCTCCCCCATCATCCCATTCCTCCGACGATCAAGACCCACGATCAAACTTTTCTGATTTACGAGTGCGTTTTTTTCCAGCTGGTGTGAGATAAGAAAAGTCGAGGCTGGTTTTCACAAGATACACGAAAGAACAGCTTGGAAAAAGAGCCGATAAAAAGGAAGAGGTGAAACTTTAGCAATAACACTCATCAAAGTCTTTCTCTCCCTTCAGCCCTCCTCTCTCTCTCTCTCTCTCTCTCTCTCTCTCTCTCTCTCTCTCTCTCTCCCCCTCCCCCTCCCTCCCTCTCTCTCCCTCCCTCCCTCCCTCCCTCCCTCTCTCTCTCTCTCTCTCTCTCTCTCTCTCTCTCTCTCTCTCTCTCTCTCTCTCTCTCTCTCTCTCTCTCTCTCTCTCTCTCTCTCTCTCCCTTTACCCTGCCATTCTTCTCTCACCCCGACACTTTCCTCTCACCCCGTCACTTTCCTCTCACCCCGTCACTTTCCTCTCACCCCGTCACTTTCCTCTTACCCCGTCACTTTCCTCTCATCTCGTCACTTTCCTCTCATCTCGACACTTTCCTCTCACCCCCGTCACTTTCCTCTCACCCCGACACTTTCCTCTCACCCCGACACTTTCCTCTCACCCCGTCACTTTCCTCTCACCCCGTCACTTTCCTCTCACCCCGTCACTTTCCTCTCACCCCGTCACTTTCCTCTCACCCCGTCACTTTCCTCTCACCCCGTCACTTTCCTCTCCCCCTGCAGTGTGACCTTGAGTCTTGAGTAAGTGACCAGCTATCAGGGGCGCCTGACAGCTGGGTGGACAGCGGTTCGGATTCGTAGTCCTGAGGTCCCGCGTTCGATCCCCGGTGGAATCGGAGACAAATGAGCAAAATGTTTCTTTCACCGTGATGCCCTTGTTCACCTAGCAGGTACATGGGAGTTAGTCAGCTGCTACGGGCTGCTTCCTGCGGATGTGTAACAAAAAAGGAGGCCTGGTCGAGGACCGGACCGCGGGGACGCTAAGCCCCGAAATCATCTCAAGATAACCCGAAGATTGAGTGTTGAGTTACGATAACATTGTGACCTTAAGTGCTAGAACAACAACAATAACAAGATGAGAGGCAACAAAAAGCATACAGCTACAAAAAACAATTAGTATTTATTTTTGCTGGATAGCAGAACAAATATCACAGACAGAGTATACTTCAACTCCGCCCAAAACAGCCCAGTTGCTGATAACTACCCGCCGGTGGTAGTTAGTGACATGTAACTACCAACACAACTAGCGAAGAGTGGCAACTGTATATTCCTTGGAGTTGTGATTGATTATTATTAAGTGGCGACCCGGGGAGGTGTTCTTGTTCTACTAAACGGATTACGTCTCACACGATGGGTTTTCCTCCCCCTCCCTCTTATCCTCCTTCCCTTCCTTCCTTCCTTCCCCTTCTCTCCTACTGTCTCCCTCCCTACTTCCATTCCTTTCCCTTCTCTGCTTTAATTTCCCTCCCATCCCCTCCTATCCTCCCTTCCTCCCTTCCTCCCTCCCACCTCTTTTCATTCTTCTCCCACCTCACTTTCCCCTATTTTTCTTCCCTCCTTCCTCTTCATACTCCTCTTCTTCCTTCTGCTCCTGCTCCTTCTGCACCTGTCCTCCTCCGCCAGAGCCTGGAGTGGCCTGCCTCCAGCCTCGCCACCAACTATCAGGTACTTGAGAAAGTTGAGGAACCGATGCAGTATTTAGGTTAAAGCTGCTCTGCATCGCAACGCTGTCCGCCAATGACTTCCCTTTCACGGGTGCTCTTTATATATATATATATATATATATATATATATATATATATATATATATATATATATATATATATATATATATATATATATATATATATATATATATTATTAAATATGACCGAAAAAGTAAGATTAATAATTCTAACACGAATTTTCTCAATCTTTCGTACATTTCTTTTCACTGTTGGTGGTAATTCAAAAACCAATTCTCCAAAATTCATTTTTATTTCTAGTCTGACGTGACACTTGAGCGCGTTTCGTAAAACTTATTACATTTTCAAAGACTTTAGTTACACATACACAACTGAATAGAACTTACACATCTCCGATTTGTTTATATCTACTTTTGAGTGAGGTGGATGGGGTGAGGTGGTATTTAATAGGGTATTAATTTCATCAACACAAGACAGAACACGAAACAATGGGTATTGAATAGAAGTGATTGTAGAAAGCCTATTGGTCCATATTTCTTGATGCTTCTATATTGGAGCGGAGTCTTGAGGTGGGTAGAATATAGAATAATATTCTATATTATTCTAGAATAATAGAATAGGTAGAATAATAGCACAACTATATTCTACCCACCTCAAGACTCCGCTCCAATATAGAAGCATCAAGAAATATGGACCAATAGGCTTTCTACAATCACTTCTATTCAATACCCATTGTTTCGTGTTCTGTCTTGTGTTGATGAAATTAATACCCTATTAAATATCACCTCACCCCATCCACCTCACTCAAAAGTAGATATAAACAAATCGGAGATGTGTAAGTTCTATTCAGTTGTGTATGTGTAAGTAAAGTCTTTGAAAATGTAATAAGTTTTACGAAACGCGCTCAAGTGTCGCGTCAGACTAGAAATAAAAATTAATTTTGGAGAATTGATTTTTGAATTACCACCAACAGTGAAAAGAAATGTACGAAAGATTGAGAAAATTCGTGTTAGAATTATTAATCTTACTTTTTCGGTCATATTTAATAATATATGTCTACAGGAAAGACTGCTACCAAAATATACTAATATATATATATATATATATATATATATATATATATATATATATATATATATATGTATATATATATATATATATATATATATATATATATATATATATATATATATGTATATATATATATATGTATATATGTATATATGTATATATGTATATATATATATATATATATATATATATATATATATATATATATATATATATATATATATATATATATATATATATATATATATATATATATATATATATATGCCTCCGTTGTGTCTTTTTGTATACCCTCGGGCGTTTAATGTATGCCTTCGCTGTGTCTTATGCCTGCCCTAAGGTGTTTTACGAATGTCCTGAGGTTTATCTGTGAGGGCCATCCTCTTGCCTTCCTACTCTCTTCTTAATAATAAAAGAAGTTATCGAAAACCTATCGAGCATAACATCTGATTCTTGGATCATGATGTCTTGACCGGTTCCTCAGATTCCCTCTGGGAGGCTCTGAGGGTTGCCTCCGACCAGAACAGTTCAGAAGGTGGGTCTCGCCTTGAACTAGTCTCCCCCAACCAACACATCGTGCCTAAAGTAAGAGACGCTTTGTCTGAAGGTCACATAACTCACCCCGAAGACAGCACGCTCCCAACAGCTCCTCTTGGGTCAAATGCCATCGACGAGCTCTTCGGTAAGAGGATCATTGACTTAAAGAGAAAGAGAAAGATAAGAGGACTGAAGATATCGACGTCCTTTATCCGTCCTACAAGATGCTTGTCCCTCTCCCTAGTTAACCTACTTTCTAAGGAGCAGAGGGCCATGCCAGATGAGCTGAGGCTATACCTAGAAAGCAGGTATAGCCTGCGGTATAGCCTAACCACACTGACGCTGGTGTGAGCAGAGGTCATACCAGCGACATATGGTCATTATACAACAAATCCATAAAAAATGACCTGGTAAAATATAACATTAATAACTCATATTCCAAGTCTACCACCACCGTGAAAATAAAATATAATGTTCAATTTAGCTTAATAACACTTAATAACGGGTTGTGCTGTGCCCCAGAGCCGTTCATTATGATAATTAGTTTATGATATAAAATTTCCTAGTGAGGGAATCAGCACACCTAGTATTTATTATTTCATGCAAGTCGCACATTGATGAAAGTGTAAATTAAATATCAATTTATAACTAATTATGGAATTTACAGAAGATAGAGGTTATTCCAAGTTTATACAGGTTTAATCATTCGACATAGTTGTTAAAATTTAGAGTTAAATTAAAAACAAATATTATTATATTATGTATTTGTATATTAGTACTGAAGAACTTAGGATGTGATCAGGCGCCTTCAAAAGTATATCACGCCGGTATTGACACAAGAGGAGGACCATGACGGGCACACCAATTTAATGATCTTATGGATATATATATATATATATATATATATATATATATATATATATATATATATATATATATATATATATATATATATATATATATTGGCAGCAACACCAACACTACCACCACCAAGGTAATTTTGCATGCATATATGGCAGATAATGTTTAGCAGATAATGCTAAATCAAACTTAGCATCCTCAGAGGCAAAGATGGAAATCCAAAGTAACACTACAACAATATAGTCCATTTGGGTGTGCCTAGAGAGATGGCAGCTAAGCTGATCATATTGCACAGTGCATTAACTCAGATGTCCCAGCACTTCTGTGTCACACTTTCCCGCCTCTCATGGTCGTAAGTTAATTCCTCTTCCAGTTTTCTCTTAAGTCTCGTCAGTCGTGACTACCCTAATGCATTTCCTGCCTAGCGGTACATATTTTGCTCAATGCTCCTCCGTATTTCCACCACGGCATTAATCATCCATTTGCGGCAGTGTGATGTATGTGAGGGTGCACTCATCTGCCTACCCTGGAGGCCGCGCTCTCCGGTCCACCCTGGAGGCATCATCACTCTCCTGCTGGTCTCCAGTAATCCTGGTCCACAGCTACCGCCATTATGGTGTGAATATTTAACGGAGACTCTCCTGGGGGTAGTATTTAGTCAGTCCCATCAAGTATTTACTTGCATCTGAGTGAGGGTCTGCCTGGCTGACTGGCTGACTGGCTCGCTGACTGGATGGCTGATTGATTGACCAGGTAATTTGACTAACTGGGATGCCCGGATGAATTATTAGGTATATGTTTGTGAGTTTATAGGCAGATGATTACTGATATTGAGACTCTTCTTCTCTTTTCACTCCTTTATCTCTCTCTCTCTCTCTCCCTGTCTCTCTCTCTCTCTCTCTCTCTCTCTCTCTCTCTCTCTCTCTCTCTCTCTCTCTCTCTCTCTCTCTCTCTCTCTCTCTCTCTCTCTCTCTTTCTCTCTCTCTCTCTCCCTCTCTCTCTCTCTCTCTCTCTCTCTCTCTCTCTCTCTCTCTCTCTCTCTCTCTCTCTCTCTCTCTCTCTCTCTCTCTCTCTCTCTCTCTCTCTCTCTCTCTCTCTCTCTCTCTCTCTCTCTCTCTCTCTCTCTCTGTCTCTCTCTGTCTCTCTCTCCCTCTCTCTCTCTCTCTCTCTCTCTCTCTCTCTCTCTCTCTCTCTCTCTCTCTCTCTCTCTCTCTCTCTCTCTCTCTCTCTCTCTCTCTATTCCAATCCTCTATCCTCCCCTCCTTCCCTCCCATCCTCCCGTTCCCTTCCCTCCCCTCACCACCTCTCCCCTCCCTCTCTCCCTCCAGGTAATATAATCCCACGTCAGTGGAACATTTACAGCAGCTCTGAGCATTCCACAGTTCTCAGTTTGCATTAAACAAGTGTGAGAGTGAAGAGCTGGGCTCCCAGCATGCTTGAAAATGATATTTACCTTTTTACCGTCACCAAATCAGGTTGTCACATCAAGAGCGAGATTTTAAACGGCACACTGCGCCAATATTGCACAATCAACAATGATGGTATGAGGGTCACGTTGTCATCAGACTCATTTAAATCACGGTTATGTTCTGTTGAATTATTTAATTGGAATTGTTGTACATTGTTATTTTTGTTTGGTTTTATGCTGGTTGTTATTTCCGGCGAAAATGTGAGGTTATTCTCCATGAGGGTATGAGGTGATTACGAGGGTATGAGAATATGAGGCCTCTTAGAGGATATGAAAATATAGGGGGGATTTAGAGAGTATGAGATGATTTAAAGGACATGAGAATATAAGGTGATTATGAGTAAATGAGATGATTATGAGTAAATGAAATGATTATGAGGATATGAGAATGTGAGATAAAAATGAGAATATGAGCGAAATGAGGTGATATTTGGCTTTTAAAAGAGAATTCGTTTCCTTGGTGGGGTAGAATTTACAGAATATGTTGGTGGATGAGTACAGACTATGACTTGTTTGATACAAAGCATTATTGTACCGTCATCAAAAGCTTGCGGTACAGTGCTGGTATTTGTAGTTTGTGAATGGTGCATATGGCGTGAGTATACCTTGTGTATGCTGTATGCCTCGCAAGTATACCTTGTGTACTCGAAATACAGACACTAGTCGTGCTTCCCAAACACCTTTAAGAAACATATATTATGAAAGAAACTTAGGGATGCCAGACGTTTAAATCACATGTCTTCGAAGGCAAAAACATGGCAGATATCCTTAAAATATCAAGACTTATGCTAGACAGACGTTTGAAAGACAGACATCATACATCTTTGAAAATACTTATGGCAGAGCGTTTGAAGACCTACAGACATCTTGCAAGACAAATTGAAGGCGGTAGACTATTAAAACATTAACAGCTGGAGAGATATGAACTTAGCAGAGACAAACAGACGGGTATATAATAGTAATATGCCTGAAAGATGTATTCTTTAGTATAGACAGACTTTTATACAACAAAAGGTAGACTCCAGTACCCTCATCAGCAACACCAGTACCACTACCAGCAACACCAGTACCCTCATCAGCAACACCAGTACCACTACCAGCAACACCAGTACCACCTTCAACAACACCAGTACGTACCACTACCAGCAACACCAGTACCACCTTCAACAACACCAGTACCATTACCAGCAACACCAGTACCACCTTCAACAACACCAGTACCACTACCAGCAACACCAGTACCACCTTCAACAACACCAGTACCACTACCAGCAACACCAGTACCACCTTCAACAACACCAGTACCACTACCAGCAACACCAGTACCCTCATCAGCAACACCAGTACCACTACCAGCAACACCAGTACCACCTTCAACAACACCAGTACCACCACCAGCACAACCCGTTCTCGCACTTGCTTACTGTCAATATTGGCTTACTAAATAAGTGCATATGTGACATACTAATTGATTGTGAATATTTTAGTTTACCTTGAAAAGCTTCATAGAAAACACCGACCTCACCTAACCTTCTTAGTATGTTAAAAATTAAGATAAGCATCTTATAGCTTCTTAATTACAATTATTACTTAACCTATACCGTTGATAGGTTAAGTAATAATTGTAAATAAGAAGCAATAAGGTGCTTATCTTAACATACTAAGAAGGTTAGGTGAGGTCGGTGTTTTCTATGAAGCTTTTCAAGGTAAACTAAAATATTCAGAATCAATTAGTATGTCACATATGCACTTATTTAGTAAGCCAGTATTGACTATAAGCAAGTGCGAGAACGGGTTGACCAGCAACACCATTACTACCAGCAACACCACTACCACCACTACCAGCAACACCAGTACCACCAACACCTCAATGAACATAAACACTAACCCTAGCCACTTCCGTCGCCAATAACTCATGTATGAGTCACGTTCACCTTTCTACCAACATCAACACTGTTTTTCATGAGATGAACCTGAGGAAAGTCGGGTCAGAAGATTCAGAATTGTAGAGTTGCACTAAATGAGACCTGTCAGAGTGAGAGGTTTGGGCTAAATGACACCTGTCAGAGTGAGAGGTTTGGGCTAAATGACACCTGTCAGAGTGAGAGGTTTGGGCTAAATGACACCTGTCAGAGTGAGAGGTTTGGGCTAAATGACACCTGTCAGAGTGAGAGGTTTGGGCTAAATGACACGTAGGAGATGGGTGGAGAAAATGACACAACTAGGAGAAGGGATATAGTAAGCGACACAGGAAAGACTGGGGGAATAGTTAGAGTATATGACAGGTGTGTAATTAACAGAGGTAAGAGTAGGGGGATGGAATAAATGACATGCATGAGCGGAGGATATAGCAAGCGACACATATAAGAGTGGAGGGTGGAGTAAATAACACATATAAGAGATATAGGCTGGCCCTGAATGAGGCGGATAAGAGCCAGAAGGGAGCCGAGAGTGACAGAGGTAATCAGTGGGAGTTGACTGGGAGTCAGAGGTGAGCGGACAGGTAATAATGGCAGGTAGCCCCTCGCTGACACTATCCATCACCCGCCCTCTTGTTCCACTGACAGCACAATGACCTCTACTGCCTCACGTAATCAAATCCTGCCGAGGACTTGTGTGTATCCTACCTCCCAGTACACACCTATCAGTACTCACCTAGTTGAACTCACCTAGTTGTACTTGTGGGGAGGGGGGTTGAGATCTCGCTCTTTGGTCCCCGCCTCTCAACTGGTAATCAACTGGTGTACAGATTCCTGAGCCTACTGAGCTCTATCATATCTACATCTACGGATTGTTTACGGGGGAATGAGGTCTAGTTCTTCATGCCTCGCCTACTAGCCCTTTATGCACTTGTTGCGTTACAGTTTAACTATCCTAGTGTTAAATGATGGTAGATAGGCGATAGCTCCTGTCTTTATCGTGGGATCTACTAGGATAATAGATAGGTAATATCCCCCTGCATTTATCCTGGCATTATTGAACCACATGTATATTGATTTGTACCCTCAAAATAACGTATAAACACTCATACTTCGTCGAGTTAGTCCACCTCAAGTCTTTTGGATTAAATTAACGACTCGTTAATTAACCTGATATCTTTAAAAGAAGGTGTTATCTCCCACTGTCTTAATCTAAACATATCCTGGCAGGTTGATCTTGACAGGCCTGAGCTTGTTGATCTTGACAGGCCTGAGCTGGTTGATTTCCCCCTTGCCAGCATTCATCTTGTGCGAACCCTTAACGATAGTACCATCGTATACCACCAAATATTCTCCTTTAAAGTCGACGGTCCAAGCCGAACTGAAGAGAAGCAGCAGCTATACGATTGTTCTTATCTATACGTGAATTGTTATATATCAATTGTTATCACTTTTGAGCAATTACGTATATGGACTCATGAGAGAGAAATAGTCTTACCGTACGCTAATATTAATATTTTACTGCATAAATCTATCTGTCATAGTTTAAATATTCGTAACTAGATGACAGAAACATATATCATGAAAATTTCATGTAAGTGAGACACATAAACGAGAAATATAAGATAAAATATAATGCTATGAATCATGGACAGATGGGAAACAAGTTGTTCTATTCTGAGTGTGTTTTGTGTTTGCCAGTTCTCGATATTTTGTTCATGACTTGAAAAACTATTCCAATTAATCAAGAGAATCTACTTCAGCTATAAATTATTTTTTAAACACGCGTTCATAAAAGCATGTAACTTCATAACGTAGAGTGGGAGCCGGTCGGCCGAGCGGACAGCACGCTGGGCTTGTGATCCTGTGGTCCTGGGTTCGATCCCAGGCGCCGGCGAGAAACAATGGGCAGAGTTTCTTTCACCCTATGCCCCTGTTACCTAGCAGTAAAATAGGTACCTGGGTGTTAGTCAGCTGTCACGGGCTGCTTCCTGGGGGTGGAGGCCTGGTCGAGGACCGGGCCGCGGGGACACTAAAAAAAAAAGCCCCGAAATCATCTCAAGATAACCTCAAGAAGAAGGTTGGAGCTCGGCTCCCTCATTATGAACCGTTTTGTTGAATTGTAATTTTATAAATATTTATATATGCGATTGTGAATATTTTATGTATATTTGTACCTTTGCATATATTTTATGCAAGAAGCTAAGAAACGTTGGTAGAATATCTTTTACACGTGTTGAGGCATTTGTGGTTCATTATCTTGGTACCGTCTCTGGTAATGAAAGGCTTGGGATCCCTCCTCGACTTGCGTAATGAGTCTCCGTAAGTCAGCGAGAAAGTTGCCTCCACACAAGGGAACTGCCTCGTTCTGGTTGTTTTTAAGTTGTTCTTCCCCTTCCCTCCCCCTCCCCCCACTTGGGCTGGACGGTAGAGCGACGGTCTCGCTTCATACAGGTCGGCGTTCAATCCCCGACCGTCGAAGTGGTTGGGTACCATTCCTTCCCCTCCGTCCCATCCCAAATCCTTATCCTGACCCCTTCCAAGTGCTGTATAGTCGTAATGACTTGGCGCTTTCCCCGTGATAATCCCCCCCACCCCCTCTCTCTCTCTCTCTCTCTCTCTCTCTCTCTCTCTCTCTCTCTCTCTCTCTCTCTCTCTCTCTCTCTCTCTCTCTCTCTCTCTCTCTCTCTCTCTCTCTCTCTCTCTCTCTCTCTCTCTCTCTCTCTCACTCTCTCTCTCTCTCTCTCTCTCTCTCTCTCTCTCTCTCTCTCTCTCTCTCTCTCTCTCTCTCTCTCTCTCTCTCTCTCTCTCTCTCTCTCTCTCTCTCTCACTCATTGAGAGAGAGAGAGAGAGAGAGAGATCGACCGACCGACCGACAGACCTTACATTTAGTCAATTTACTTCATTTTCCGAACACAAGTCAGGCGAGGACTGAATGATCGCCGAAGGAATGTTTTCCTTCAGAAACTTGTGACCTGAGTAAATTGGTGGAGGTTGACCGTCTTGTGGACATAATAGCCGTCGTCTGGTGGTCTGCGATGTTGGGCCAGGTAATGATCCTTGTAACATTATCCCTGTATGTCATGTTGAGGTCACCGATATGTCTTCCATCTTCAGGGTCCCATGAGGATGAGTCGAAGCTTGAAATGGCAGGTACTACAAGGGATGGGTCGAGGCTTGAGATAGCAAGTCCTACAAAGATTGACTTCAGGCTTATGATGACATGTTCTACACGGATTGACTTCATGCTTGAGATGACAGGTTCTACAAGGATTGACTACAAACATGAGATGTCAGGTCCTTGCATGGTTATTTGTACCCAGAAGTCGGAGGTAGCATTGAAGGGGTGTGGGAGGGGGACTTAAGAGAGTGTTGTATGCACAAGTTTACATTAATTTTGGTTTGGTTAAGTTCGGTTAGGTTGGGTAAAATTCGGTTTGGTTAAGTTAGATACGGCTCAGTTAGATTAGGTTAAATTAAGTTTAGTTAGGTTTGATTAAGTTAGACTAGGTTAAGTTAGGCTAAGATAAGTTAGACTAGGTTAAGTTAGGCTAGGTTAAATCAGGTTAAGTTGTACAAGGCGTGATCCTCAGATAGCGTTAGATAATGTTGTTTGTGAAGGTAATATGAAAGATTCCTTACCTGTGTGTCTTCAGACACCTTGCTGCTGCCGTCTATGATATCGTTCACCTGAGTCACTGTAGAATCTTGTTTCACATCCTGATAGATAATTCTCTTCGTTATCTGTATATCTCTTCCCCAGCTTCTCTACCACTGTTTCTTTTCTTCTTCCTCTCTTGTCCTCTCCCACCTTTTCTCCTGACCCTACCATCTCTTATTTTCTCTACGTGTTCCTCACCTCCCTCATACACCCACCTCTTCCCAATCTCTCAATGGGAAAGAGGAAATATTAGATTTCCTTCAAAACGTGGGCGGGCTGGGAGGCGGGCCAATGTGGTGTTTGCCGGCCTCAGAGATAGCCCCAAAGTGGTATAAACCAATTTGCCTGAAAACGCTGGATAAGAATTCCAGGGAAAGCGTGTGGAATGGCAGAGTTCCTTTCCTTCCTTTCCTTTTCAATATTTAAGGACTTTTGAAATTACTTGGTGTGAGAACCACTGTACTCACCTAGATGGGCTTGTTGAGTTTAGCAGTCAGTTCGGCATTGTGTGTGTGTGTATGTGTGTGTGTGTGTGTGTGTGTGTGTGTGTGTGTGTGTGTGTGTGTGTGTGTGTGTGTGTGTGTGTGTGTGCCTGTAGGATCGAGGCGTTGGGTCTTGGACCTTTCTAAGGCCGGTTATCTAATGTACTGACTCCCGACCTACTTTTCTTCTTTCATATCTTCTACATATTTCTCGCACACACACATCCCCAGGATGCAGCCCATAGTAACTGTGTAAGTCCCTGGTACCTATATTCTGCTACGTGAACAGATGCATCAGGGGATATAAACTGCCCATTAGTTTCTGCTCCGACCGAGAATCGAACCTGGGACCTTAGGGTTATGTTCCCAGAACGCTTTCCGTTCAACTGCGAGGACCTGTGTGTGTGTGTGTGTGTGTGTGTGTGTGTGTGTGTGTGTGTGTGTGTGTGTGTGTGTGTGTGTGTGTGTGTGTGTGTGTGTGTGTGTGTGTGTGTGTCCACTTACCTGGTTGAGCTTGCAGAGTCGAGCATTTGCTACTAAGTCTCGTCTTTCGACCATCATTGGTTCACTCTTTTTCGCTTGTTTTTTCTTATATTTACATTTAAAGTTATGTATCGAATTGGCTTCGACAACTTCCTCATCTCGCCTGTTCCACTTATCTACGAATTTTAGACTGAAAAAGTTCTTTTTGGCATCCCCATCCCTTTTTGTCATCATCTGTGTTTCCACATTCCAATCATGTCTTCTCGTTCTACGGTTCCTTAGGGTGACATGGATGCTATATCTACTATATCAATCCCCCTTAATATCTTGTACGTTGTTATCGTCTCTGCCCAGTTCCTTCTTTCATCCAGTGTAGTGAGGTCCATTTCCCTCAGTCTTTCTTCATAGCTCAGTCCCTTTACCTCTGGAACGAGCCTTGTATATTATTGGACCTTTTCCAGTTTTGTTATGTGCTTCTTTGCGTAGGGGTTCCATGTTGGGGCAATATTCTTGTTGACGAGTCTCACAAAGGGTGAATACCGCTCTCAGAAGAGATCTTTGTCCAAGTTCCTGGAAGATGACGTGACGTTAGAGAGTATGGCAAATGCTGCCTTCGTTATTCTGCTGATGTGTTCGTCTGATGTTAGATCTCTAGTTATGTTCACTCGTATGTCTTTTTTTCTGCAGCTGTCTCTTTTAGGATCCATTGAGAGACCTTGTCAGGGCCTGTGGCTTTTGCCTCCTCCAGCTCCTTTAATTATTTGTATACCTCCTCTTGTGTTACTTCTATTCCAATCAATCTTTTTGTTGTACCTGTTCCATTAGAAATCTTAGATCTAGGGACAGTTCTGGTTCAGATAGAAAACCTTCCTCGAAGTTTTTATTGAGTTCTTCACACACATCCTTATCATAAGTGTTTAGCCGACTGCTCTTTAACATAGTAGTTTAGGCTAATGCTTGGCACTGGATGCTATTCAATTTTCACACTGCTTTTGTTTTGCTCTCCAGGAGCAAAATAGAGCAGTAACTCCGCTCTCCGTTAGTCCGCTGGATTTGTGATCCTGTGGTCCCGGGTTCGATCCCGAGCGCCGGCGAGAAACAATGGGCAAAGTTTCTTTCACCGTATGCCCCTGTTACCTAGCAGTAAAATAGGTACCTGGGTGTTAGTCAGCTGTCACGGGCTGCTTCCTGGGGGTGGAGGCCTGGTTGAGGACCGGGCTGCGGGGACACTAAAGCCCCGAAATCATCTCAAGATAACCTCTCAGAATTTGTGTGAATATCTAGAGCAATGACTCAATTTTTGTTTAATTTGGAGGAACTCTTGAAATATTTCTTAAAATCTCCGGGACTCCCAACCTGGCTGACACATTAGGGGCGTCAAGGGTGAACTACAAAATAGACGTGCAAAGCAGTGGGGTTAATATATAATAATTAACTCAATTTTAAATACAATATTTCAATAGTATTTATATATTGGTATTCCTATTTGCTAATTACTTTTAGGAAAAAGTTTAAAAAACATTTTCACTTTACACCTGGCTACAAACACTGTATATATTTTGTAATGATTTTGTGTTAATATAATTGTTTTATATAAGTGGTTAAGGAAAAAAAAGGTTGCATTTTATTGTTTTGTAATACATTGACAAGTGGAAATAACTCAAGTTTTAATAGAATAACATAATTCTTATTGTCTCCACATATAAAATAAAACTTTGTCATTCCTTTTTAACACACTAACTTATTTCGAGGTGGCATTTTTGATAAGGCACTCACAGAGGTATTGTTTTAATAATAGATCAGGTTATAACACTAATAATTTTAAATATTTTTCTCAATTACAAAAAAAGGTGACAAGTTGTTCCTTTTGTTCGCAATCTTTGCAAATTCTTCAGGAACTCCGAGACTCCGTAGTCTGAACACACACAGTCCCACATCCCAGGGACTGTGACAAGGCCCTCAGGCACCAGCATCCGGGATCTTCCTGTAGTTTATCACGGAGAGCGACTGAAAATCACACAACTTCAGCTAACGCACGAAGTTTCTAATTAGTTTCTGAGGGTTATAAAGAAGGCGGAAAAATATTGCTTGAAGGACCATTATGCCTACACACGTCATTAACTCAAGCATCTGGGGAGAGAGAGAGAGAGAGAGAGAGAGAGAGAGAGAGAGAGAGAGAGAGAGAGAGAGAGAGAGAGAGAGAGAGAGAGAGAGAGAGAGAGAGAGAGAGAGAGAGAAAGAGAGAGAGAAACAGAGTGAGAGAGTCAGAAGTCGTCTGTTCCTGTACCCCTCCTGTGTAAAATAATAATAGATTTGAATAGTCAGAACTATTATTTAAAACTGATTTTTAAAATAGGTCGTTGCACATTTATGATAATAAATTCGTAATAAGAAAGGCTGAGAAACGACCTTTACGAAGCAAGACTCTTAGATGTAAGTATTGCTCTGCTTAGTCTGGGATATAAGTGTCTCTGAGAGTTTACATTCCCTGCCTATGTAAACCTGGCCAAATACTAACAATGTCAGCCCAATTATTCACACTCCATTATGTAATGGAGTGCGAAAAGATTCGTGAATTTTGAGGCAGCTCTGAAGCATATTTTCAAGCAATGTGTAAATATTTCTTTCAAATAATGAACTGCCAGAAATTTTAGCTCATAAAGGCTGCAACTTGCTTAGCTACATGAATTTTGGGGTTCAGTTCCTAAGTGCCACTACTCACGGGATGGGTTATCTTCAGATGATTTCGGGGCTTTAGTGTCCCCGCGGCCCGGTCCTCGACCAGGCCTCCACCCCCAGGAAGCAGCCCGTGACAGCTGACTAACACCCAGGTACCTATTTTACTGCTAGGTAACAGGGGCATAGGGTGAAAGAAACTCTGCCCATTGTTTCTCGCCGGCGCCCGGGATCGAACCCGGGTCCACAGGATCAGAAGCCCAGTGTGCTGTCCGCTCGGCCGACCGGCCCTATGCACCCCATACTGGGTATGGGGTGCATAATAATTGAACTAAATTAAAACTCAAGCTAGACCAGTTCCATGTTCCTCAACGTCTGTTACAGACAATTGACCTCTTCCAATACATCAACAGCTGCTGCTTCCTCCTTGTCGTCCCGTGAGTGACAGGTATGTAGCCTCGAACCCTCCGTCTATTCGTCCACCCGTCAATCATCTGTCCATCCAACACCTCCTCGGCGAAATCCATGAGAGGAAGAGCGCAGCTCCTCAACAGAAAGTGCGGAGAAGAGCTGAAAGCTATTAGTATTTTATGGGTGTCAGAGGATTAGCTCTCAGTAAATCAAGTGTGGAGAGTTAATTAAAGAATAGGACGGGCGGCCCGTCAGGCGAAGGGGAGCATGTTATCACTCCAGCGGCCCGTCTCATTAACAGTTAATACACACAGAAATCACAATAGCGTGTAATATCAATGAACAAATCAACAAGGGCCGTGATGAGGGTTCGAACCTACGCAAATAGGAACCCCCTCATCACGGCCCTTGAGGATTTGTTCTCTTCAGTTAGCTTTCTTGATAAGGGCACTCATTAACACATAGTAAATACACTCATGTTATTAAATATGTCTAGTTATTGCACTTAATAATATGAACTCAATATTTTTTTCTCAATGCCTGTATTTGTAATATGTACTCATTACATGTATTCTGTAATATGTACTCAATACCTGTATTCTGTAATATGTTCTCAGTAAATGTACTCTTACATGCTCTCAGTAAATGTACTCATACTTGTTGTCAGTAAATGTACTCATACTTGTTGTCAGTAAATGTACTCATACTTGTTGTCAGTAAATGTACTCATACTTGTTGTCAGTAAATATACTCATACTTGTTGTCAGTAAATATACTCATATTTGTTCTCAGTAAATGTAACCTGTAATATATGTTCAGTAAATGTACCCCAGCCCACGGTAATAACTTGAGTTTCGTCGAATTTGTATGCTTTCCTGTAATTGATGTATTCAGTAAATATTCTCAGTAAATGTTTTCAGTTAGAGAAAAGAGGATGCTACTTAGTTATACTAAATGACTGTACTTTTTAGTTGTTCCTAGTAAATACATTCAGCATTTACTAGAATGTACTCTTGGATTTATAAATAAATAAAAAATGAAAGTGCACTTAGTAATTGTACTCAGCAAATGTACTGAGAACATTTCTCTTGTGCTCGGGATGTGTGTAAAGAATATATTTTTATAACAGTTCTGATATTTACGTCTGAAATAGTAAGTTTTGTACTTGTGTGACCGTGTGGATTATTGTTTGTTTTTCTTGTTCCTTACTCTAATATGTTTCAGTATGTTTTATATATTTGGTCTGTGCTTAGGTGATTGGGCAACTTTTTGTTTGTTTATTTAAAGGTAATATTACTGTTTGCTCAAATTAAAAAAGGCAAACAAAGTATTCACGTGTGCGCACGCACGCACACACACACACACACACACACACACACACACACACACACACACACACACACACACACACACACACACACACACACACACACACACACACACACACACACACACAGGAGAAAGGGAAGTAAACCAGGCGGCCTTGGAAGAGTTTGAAATTACGAGAGAGGAGATCAAGAGACACCTGCTGCACCTGGATGTTAGAAAGGCTGTTGGTCCAGACGGGATCTCGCCATGGGTACTGAAAGAGTGTGCAGAGGCACTTTGCTTGCCACTCTCCATAGTGTATAGTAGGTCACTGGAGACGGGAGACCTACCAGAAATATGGAAAACGGCGAATGTGGTCCCAATATACAAAAACGGCGACAGGCAAGAAGCACTGAACTACAGGCCAGTATCCTTGACTTGTATACCATGCAAGGTGATGGAGAAGATCGTGAGAAAAAACCTGGTAGCACATCTGGAGAGAAGGGACTTCGTGACTTCGACAACATGGGTTCAGGGAGGGTAAATCTTGCCTGACTGGCTTAATAGAATTCTATGACTAGGTAACACAGATTAAGCAAGAAAGAGAGGGCTGGGCGGACTGCATTTTCTTGGATTGTCGGAAAGCCTTTGACACAGTACCGCATAAGAGGCTGGTACATAAGCTGGAGAGACAGGCAGGTGTAGCTGGTAAGGTGCTCCAGTGGATAAGGGAGTACCTAAGCAATAGGAAGCAGAGAGTTACGGTGAGGGGTGAGACCTCCGATTGGCGTGAAGTCACCAGTGGAGTCCCACAGGACTCTGTACTCGGTCCTATCTTGTTTCTGATATATGTAAATGATCTCCGGGAGGGTATAGATTCATTTCTCTCAATGTTTGCGGACGATGCCAAAATTATGAGAAGGATTAAGACAGAAGAGGACTGTTTGAGGCTTCAAGAAGACCTAGACAAACTGCAGGAATGGTCGAACCAGTGGTTGTTAGAGTTTAACCCAACCAAATGTAATATAATGAAGATAGGTGTAGGGAGCAGGAGGCCAAATACAAGGTATCATTTGGGAGAGGAAATTCTTCAGGAGTCAAAGAAAGAAAAAGACTTGAGAGTTGATATCACGCCAGACCTGTCTCCTGCAGCACATATCAAGAGGATAACATCAGCGGCATATGCCAGGCTGGCCAACATACGAACGGCATTCAGAAATTTGTGTAAAGAATCATTCAGAACTTTGTATACCACATATGTCAGGCCAATCCTGGAGTATGCAGCCCCAGCATGGAGTCCATATCTAGTCAAGGATAAGACTAAACTGGAAAAGGTTCAAAGAATTGCCACCAGACTAGTACCTGAACTGAGAGGTATGAGCTACGAGGAGAGACTACGGGAATTAAACCTCACTTCGCTGGAAGACAGAAGAGTTAGGGGGGACATGATCACTACATTGAAGATTCTCAAGGGAATTGATAGGGTAGATAAAGACAGGCTAATTAACACAAGGGGCACACGCACTTGGGGACACAGGTGGAAACTGAGCGCCCAAATGAGCCACAGAGATATTAGAAAGAACTTTTTTAGTGTCAGAGTGGTTGACAAATGGAATGCATTAGGAAGTGATGTCGTGGAGGCTGACTCCATACACAGTTTCAAGTGTAGATATGATAGAGCCCAATAGGCTCAGGAATCTGTACACCTGTTGATTGACGGTTGAGAGGCGGGACCAAAGAGCCAGAGCTCAACCCCCGCAAACACAACTAGGTGAATACACACACACACACCCACACCATATGTAACACAAGTGCAATCCTTTGAATTCAACAATTACATATACAGTTGGGCAACACTTGATGTAGCGAACAATTAACTCACCTGGGATCAAGGAGAGGTGAGAACAGGTCCAATTACCCCCAGGGTCTCATAAACCGGATCTGTGCTGGAAAATATACTCTGGCGGAAACTGTGCCAGCAGTGTAATGAAGAAGAAAGCTGGGAGAAGCGCATCTTGAATCTTCATTACGCTGAGTCTTGCTGGAGACGTGTATCTTACTCACCGTCTTGTGCTTCTCCAACGTGGCCACCACGTCTGCTGCCTCCAACACTTGCCCTGGTCGCCTTGTTTACTGCGAGTGTCTCAGGTTGTGTTTATTGGTGGTACTGACGCTTGTTCTCATCTTCCATATACGGTAGTTATCTCTCTCTCTCTCTCTCTCTCTCTCTCTCTCTCTCTCTCTCTCTCTCTCTCTCTCTCTCTCTCTCTCTCTCTCTCTCTCTCTCTCTCTCTCTCTCTCTCTCTCTCTCTCTCTCTCTCTCTCTCTCTCTCTCTCTCTCTCTCTCTCTCTCTCTCTCTCTCTCTCTCTCTCTCTCTCTCTCTCTCTCTCTCTCTCTCTCTCTCACTCTCTCTCTCCTCTCTCTTACCGTACCATCACAAATGATGTAGAGAAGAAACATAGCAACACACAAAATATGATCACAACTTACAACATATACAAGTAAGCAACAATGTAGACACAGTGTTGTAATGTAGACACAGTGTTGTAATGTAGACACAGTGTTGTAATGTAGACACAGTGTTGTAATGTAGACACAGTGTTGTAATGTAGACACAGTGTTGTAATGTAGACACAGTGTTGTAATGTAGACACAGTGTTGTAATGTAGACACAGTGTTGTAATGTAGACACAGTGTTGTAATGTAGACACAGTGTTGTAATGTAGACACAGTGTTGTAATGTAGACACAGTGTTGTAATGTAGACACAGTGTTGTAATGTAGACACAGTGTTGTAATGTAGACACAGTGTTGTAATGTAGACACAGTGTTGTAATGTAGACACAGTGTTGTAATGTAGACACAGTGTTGTAATGTAGACACAGTGTTGTAATGTAGACACAGTGTTGTAATGTAGACACAGTGTTGTAATGTAGACACAGTGTTGTAATGTAGACACAGTGTTGTAATGTAGACACAGTGTTGTAATGTAGACACAGTGTTGTAATGTAGACACAGTGTTGTAATGTAGACACAGTGTTGTAATGTAGACACAGTGTGTTTGACAAGGGAGGGACACAAACAAGGGAACGCAGGTAGTAAAAAGTTGCCAAATGAGCCACTGGGATATTAGAGATAACTTCAGTGTCAGGGGTAATGAAGTTATGTCATTAATTAGGGAGTGCAGTGGTGGAGGCAGACTCCGTGCAGGGATTGTCAAGTGGAAGAAGAGTGGAAGCCACCTCCATCCACAACACTAGTCCAGAGAGAGAAAGAGGTTATCTTGAGATGATTTCGGGGCTTTAGTGTTCCCGCGGCCCGGTCCTCGACCAGGCCTCCACCCCCAGGAAGCAGCCCGTGACTGCTGACTAACTCCCAGGTACCTATTTACTGCTAGGTAACAGGGCCATCAGGGTGAAAGAAACTCTGCCCATTGTTTCTCGCCGACGCCCGGAATCGAACCCGGGACCACAGGATCACGCGTCTAGTGTTCTGTCCGCTCAGCCGCCGGCTCCGAGAGAGACAGACAGAGAACGAGGGAGCGAGCGTGTGTCCAGTAATGTTGTATAGAATCCCCATCCTTTCCCATGTCGGCTAGTTTTAATGTATGTTCTGTCAGAATCATAAACTGCGGAGCGGTACTGCTGCTCTTCATCTTACTAACGACCAGTAACTGCATGGTTTGGCACTCCGCTGGCAACCTTCAGCTAGCCAGAAGGTTGTCGTGTTGGAGGAAACTCAAAATGGGGTAAAAGAAAGAAATGGATATTATTTATAATATTGTACATGGACAATATTTATGAGATTGTAAATCACTTCTGTCTCTTGTTAGTAGCACTTGGAGCTTTTATTTCTCATTTCTTATCCCTGGATCATGATCCGACCATTTAGATTTACTCCCAGGTCCTCAGTTGCTTTTAGGTGAACAGGAGCGAACAGTTTTGGATTGGTTACCAATCCCAATTAAATACGTGTAGTTAGTTACAAGATACGAACTACGCTCGTGGTGTCCCGTCTTCTCTATTATCTCTTGCAAGACAATATCTATGAACCTCTTATCCTCGATGTTGCGGATTTCAAATATTCTTCAGTATCAGTTTTGTCTATTATTGTCATCATGATGTTTACCTCTGATGTTTGTGATGCGTTTCCGAGTACAACTTTGGGCATATTTAACCCCCCAAACATCATGATGACAACAACTAGACGAAACTGATACTGAAGAATATTTGAAATCCGCAATCATCGAGGATAAGAGGTCATAGATATTGTCTTGCAAGAGATAATAGAGAAGACGGGACACCACGAGCGTAGTTCGTATCTTGTAACTACACGTATTTAATTATATGCATATTATCAGTTGATGGTTTCAGGTCAATTATCATAATTACTGCCGTCAGCGAAGCATGACTCAAGTTATCAGCTAACACCTCTTAAAGCAATATTATCACATTAGAGGGTCGCGCCTGATTGGCTAGTTAATCTTCCTTAATGGCCAGTGATTGTCTCAGCTCTCACCCCCCCCCCCCCCACCCCCACCCCCCTACCCCTGCATCCCTGGTTGTATGTCGGATGGTGTCCCTTACTTTCAGTGTCTTGTAACACGTGTAGTTTGATGTATTATGGTCTATAGTGTGGTGTGGTGTAGTGTAGTGTGGTGTAGTGTAGTGTGGTGTAGTGTAGTGTAGTATGGTGTGGTGTAGTGAAGTATGGTGCGGTGTGATATAGTGTGAAATGATGTGGTGTATTGTGGTGTTATTTCATTAAAATGTTATAAATTTCTGTCATTTTACTTTTCGTATGTGTCCCAGTTATTTGTCTGTCCTTGTATGTGTCCCAGTTATTTGTCTGTCCTTGTATGTGTCCCAGTTATTTGTCTGTCCTTGTATGTGTCCCAGTTATTTGTATGTCCTTGTATGTGTCCCAGTTGTTTGTCTGTCCTTGTATGTGTCCCGGACATTTGTCTGTCCTTGTATGTGTCCCGGACATTTGTCTGTCCTTGTATGTGTCCCGGACATTTGTCTGTCCTTGTATGTGTCCCGGACATTTGTCTGTCCTTGTATGTGTCCCGGACATTTGTCTGTCCTTGTATGTGTCCCGGACATTTGTCTGTCCTTGTATGTGTCCCAGTTATTTGTCTGTCCTTGTATGTGTCCCAGTTATTTGTCTGTCCTTGTATGTGTCCCAGTTATTTGTCTGTCCTTGTATGTGTCCCGGACATTTGCCTGTCCTTGCCTGCACACTAGTCAATTAACTTCCCAAGTCTGACTTCTGGGTATTCAACAGTTGGGTATTGTTGGTGCGTGTGAAGTTGGAGGGCACCACAGTCGGTCACGTTCATCTTGAACATGGTTAATAGATTGCCTCAGCGCCCTTCATAGTTTATCGTGCGTTCTGTTTTCCAGACCTTCTCTTTATACTGTATCTTTCTCGTCACAGTTCTTGAGATATTGTTAAGTCACGTATCAATAGTTTATTTTAAAGTTATTCTTGACGATCATTGTGTTACTATTTAAATTATATTCATTATAACCTTTATCGTAATTGTTAAGTAGATATTATTTCTTTATATTTTCCATAGTATTCAAAAATTACGTCAAAGAATTTTATATAATTTAAGTTAAACAAATATACTAGTAATATCAGATACTCCAATCAACAGCTGCCTCAGAGCACCATAAAATCTTCATATTAAAAAGTCGTTAACAAAAGCCATTCAATCTACAGCACCTGCATCAATATCCAAACTGCTTTTTCATTATATGTAATTGAAACAACTTCAACAGGAATTTAATAACTTTTTCAAACAGGGTAAAACTCAGGAGTAAAGGATTATATTAATAGTCTTTACAATTATATAATGATAGAAACTATTTGATTTATTTAGCAAGATCCCAGTCTGTATGGTAAAATCTTACACCCTTGTGGGACTAAATTGAAATGTTGCCGGGAATAATTTTGTGTGTACGTGTGTGTGTATATATATATATATATATATATATATATATATATATATATATATATATATATATATATATATATATATATGTCGTACCTAGTAGCCAGAACGCACTTTTTGGCCTACTATGCAAGGCCCGATTTGCCTAATAAGCCAAGTTTTCATGAATTAAGTTGTTTTTCGACGACCTAACCTACCTAACCTAACCTAACCTAACTTTTTCGGCTACCTAACCTAACCTAACCTATCAAGATAGGTTAGGTTAGGTTAGGTAGGGTTGGTTAGGTTCGGTCATATATCTACGTTAATTTTAACTAAAATAAAAAAAAATTGACCTCATACATAATGAAACTGGGTAGCTTTATCATTTTCATAAGAAAAAAATTAGAGAAAATATATTAATTCAGGAAAACTTGGCTTATTAGGCAAATCAGGCCTTTCATAGTAGGCTGATAAGTGTGTTCTGGCTATTAGGTACGACATATATATATATATATATATATATATATATATATATATATATATATATATATATATATATATATATATATAATATATATATATATATATATATATATATATATATATATATATATATATATATATATATATATATATATATATATACACACATTTACACCAATGGGCACAAAAACACATGAATGGAAGTAACGGCAGAAGACCTATTGGCCCCTAGCATCACCACTTCCTCTTGATGCTTCTATATTGGTGCGGAGTCTTGAAGTGGGTAGAATATAGTTGTGCATTAATTGGCTGTTGATTGCTGGTGTTGACTTTTTGATGTGTAGTGCCTCGCAGATGTCGAGCCTCCTGCTATCGCTGTATCTATCGATGATTTTTGTGTTGTTTGTTAATACAAGTTTTAATAAGCTTAATAATTAATAATTAATGTTTGTTAATAAGTTGCCTCCAGCAATGCTTTGGCGATGTTCTCCACTATGGGGCTATCCCATTTGCCCTGTTTACCGTCGTTTGGAAAAGTTGGTCGAGTGTGTGAACTGGCAAGAGTGTCCCACTGACCAGCTCCTTCCACAAATTTGGGATCACGAATCCCAATGGAGTTCCTTAGGTATTCTGGTAGTATTTCATTCACTAATTCACTTGTAGCACTGGTCGAGGATAAGAATGCCGGCAATGCTAACTGTGTCGGCTTGCGAATATTACATTATATATATATATATATATATATATATATATATATATATATATATATATATATATATATATATATATATATATATATATATATATATATATATATATATATATATATATATATATATATATATATATATATATATATATATATATATATATATGACAATGTCAGACCACGGAGGAAAATGAAACAGGAATTTCCTTAAGTACTTTCGTATATTAAATACATCTTCAGAAGGAATTTGTGTTGTTTCCTTCTGAAGATGTATTTAATATACGAAAGTACTTAAGGAAATTCCTGTTTCATTTTCCTCCGTGGTCTGACATTGTCACATTCTTAATCACGTGTTTATTTTCGTGATATACACACATATATATATATATATATATATATATATATATATATATATATATATATATATATATATATATATATATATATATATATATATATAAAGACATGTCGTAGTTTCGTATAAATATTAAAGTGCTAAATTATCAGCTATGCATCCAGGTCGGGCACGGAGGCCGCCAGTCTCTCAGGTCGGGGACACAAGTACAGAGCGCCGGGCTGTAATTTCATCCTGGGAGGAGCTTAATGGCAGCAAACACTGGGAAAGGCAGTTGACGGTCCCTGTCTCATTGTTTGCCTCAGTACTCTCGTGTCTGTCTGGTACTGTCTCTGTCTACCTGCCTCTCTTTCTGTTCCTTTGTCACTTTTTTATTTCATATATTTGTCTAAGTCTATCAGCCATCTCTGTCGGCTGCTAGGACAACTAGGGTCACGGTCTTGGACGCAATGACTAACACGCTTCTGTCTGGCCCACAGACATATTAACAGACGTCACGTCCGTCAGTCTGTCTTGGGCACTGCCAGCTTGGGCGTGACGGAGACTCAGTTGCTCTCTTGGGTGGGCTTGAGGAGGGGGGGTGGAATACTTTCTGTCTGTCGTTGTCTCTACCCCCTTGTCTCTCCCATCTCACTCGTCCTGCAGTAACTGACAGAGACACACACACACACAGTGAGTTGTTGTAGCGGACTGTCTGGCATAACGAGAAAGAGGGGAGTAAGAAAATTCCCAAGAAGGGAAGATGGGGGAGCGAGAGGAACATATATTTAAACTGTGACAGACACACACACACAAACACAATGCTCGTGTCATTCTTTACGCTCCTCATTCTGGGAAGGGGAGTAATGAAGGGGAAAAGGGAGAGGTGGGGGTTAAAGTTGTATATGAGGGAGAGGAGATGAGGGGGCAGAGAGGGTAAGAGGTAGAGACAGAGGAAGCAGGGACGAACTAAGGTGAGTGACGAAGAGGATGGAGATGGAGGGACGAGAGGGGGCGGGAATACAAAAGGAACTAAAGAGATAGCGTGCAGCAGTTGACCACTAGGGACCAACGAGGCTGTTCGTTTAGTGAAAGACTTTGGAAGGCTGAAACAAGGCTGTGATGTGCAGGCAGATATTTGCAAGTGTTTCCTACGCGCTTTTGCAACTTTTTAACTTGTATCAGGTTGTTTTCAATGAGTTTTGCATGTGTTTTAACCGTATAACTGTCAGGGGCGCCTGACAGATGGTGGACAGCGCTTCGGATTCGTAGTCCTGAGGCTCCGGGTTCGATCCCCGGTAGAGGTGGAGACAAATGGGCAAAATGTTTATTTCACCCTGATGCCCCTGTTATCTAGCAGTATATAGGTACCTGGGAGTTAGACAGCTGCTACGGGCTGCTTCCTGTGGGGGGGGGGGGGTAACAAAAAGGAGGCCTGGTCGAGGACCGGGCCGCAGGGACGTTAAGCCCCGAAATCATCTCAAGGTAACCTCAAGATATATCCAACAGTTTTCGAATATATTTTTGATGAGTGTTTAATGTTTTTATCATTTTTTCTTTTACATTTTAAATGTGTTTTCAACATTTTTTATTTAACTTTATTAACGTATTTTCAGTATAATTTAAATGTGTTCTAATGTGTTTTCAGCGTATTTTAAAATTTTCATCGAGTTCGCGGTGTTGCGGGGCATTAGCAGTAAGTTATTCAATGTTTATCATTTGATTAAGACCTACTGTATTGGTTGCTATGACGACCAGATAAGCAAGTCTCACTCGTCGATATTTGTATATTTGCTGGAGGAATGTCTGTCATGAAAGACCTTATTAAAACTCTCTAAACGAGAACCAATCACAGCAGTTCGACCTACATATTAACAAATGTCGTTATATAAATTAATTATAAATATTTAATTGGTGGCATATGAAGAGAATATTCGCAATAAATGGCTGAAAAGTAATAAATTAATCATATCACGGACTTAATAAATGTCCGGGATGGACCGAACCGCCATGTTAAGGGTTCAGAACGGACTGAAACTGCGTGATAAGGTTTCCAGACAGACCGAAACCTCGTAATAAGTGTCCACGACGCATCAAACTGTTGTTACCTCATACCCTATGTGAGGAGTTGATGTTGTTTAAGATTCGCTACTTGGAACAAAAAGTTCCAAGTAGCACGGGCTATGGAGAGCCCGTTGTGGACTTACCTGGTACAGGAGCGTTGCTGTAACTGTGATGTGAGGAGGTTGGGTTATTTTTTATATAAGGTGTTGGTTCTCTCGGTGTGAGCTGTGTACACGCGAGCGATGCCTTCTACACGCTTGTGCTCTCTAGAGTGGAGTACTGCTGCACAATGACAGTCCCTTTCAAAGCTGGAGAAATTGCTGACCTAGAGAGCGTGCAGAGATTCCTTCACTGCTAGAATCCACTCAGTAAAACATCTAAATTACTGGGACCGACTAAAGAGCCTAAATCAGTACTCCCTTGAGCGCAGGCGGGAGAGATACATAATGATTTACACGTGGAAAATAATTGAGGGGCTGGTCCCAAACCTGCACACAGAAATAACATCACATGAGACCAGAAGACATGGCAGGATGTGCAGAATACCCCCGTTGAAAAGCAGAGGTGCAACAGGTACTCTGAGAGAGAACTCTATCAACATCAGAGGCCCGAGACTGTTCAACACGCTTCCACTACACATAAGGGGCATAACTGGCAGATCCCTCACAGTGTTCAAGAGAGAACTGGATAAGCACCTCCAAAGGATACCTGATCAACCAGGCTGTGACTCATACGTCAAGCTGCGAGCAGCCGCGTCCAACAGCCTGGTTGATCAGTCCATCAACCAGGAGGCCTGGTCGACGATCGGGCCGCGGGGACGCTAAGCCCCGGAAGCACCTCAAGGTAACCTCAAGGTAAGGTACACTACACCTCAACCAGTGAGGTCAAGGATAATGAGCCTGACATTTACAAGTATTCACCTATCTGTATTCACCTAGTTGTGCTTGTGGGGGTTGAGTTCTGCTCTTTCGGCCCGTCTCTCAGTTGTCAATCAACTGTTACTAATATTTCACACACACACGCACACACACACACACACCTGTCCCCTGAAGCCCATATCAAGAGGATAACATCAGCAGCATATGCCAGGTTGGCTAACATAAGAACGGCATTTAGACACTTGTGCAGGGAATCATTCAGAACTTTGTATACCACCTATGTCAGACCAATCCTGGAGTATGTAGCCCCCAGCATGGAGTCCATATCTAGTCAAGCATAAGACCATACTAGAAAAAGTTCAAAGGTTTGCCACCAGACTAGTACCCGGGCTAAGAGGTATAAGCTACGAGGAGAGACTACGGGAATTAAACCTCACGTCGCTAGAAGACAGAAGAGTTAGGGGGATATGATCACCACGTACAAGATTCTCAGAGGAATTGACAGAGTAGATAAAGACGGGCTGTTTAACACAAGGAAGCACACGCACTAGGGAACACAGGTGGAAACTGAGTGCCCAAATGAGCCACAGAGATATTAGAACGAATTTTTTTAGTGTCAGAGTGGTTGACAAATGGAATGCATTAGGCAGTGATGTGGTGGAGGCTGACTCCATACACAGTTTCAAGTGTAGATATGATAGAGCCCAGTAGGCTCAGGAACCTGTACACCAGTTGATTGACAGTTGAGAGGTGGGACCAAAGAGCCAGAATTCAACCCCCGCAAGCACAAATAGGTGAGTATACACACACACACACACACACACACACACACACACACACACACACACACACACACACACACACACACACACACACACACACACACACACAGGAAGCTGCCCGTGACAGCTGACTAACTCCCAGGTACCTATTTACTGCTAGATAACAGGGGCATCAGGGTGAAAGAAATTGCCGCATTGTTTCTCGCCGGCGCCGGGAATCGAACCCAGGACCATAGGATCACGCGTCCAGCGTGCTGTCCACTCAGCCACTCAGCCAAGTGCCCACTCATGGGAGTTGATAACAATAAGGTGTCAAAGTTTTCAGTAATTCATTTTTATTTTTTTATATTTTGGTGTGGGGGGGTTTTGGGGGGGGGGGGGTTGGACTTCTTTTGGACTTTTAGGCATCAAACAAAACTTTCCCCGGCTTTGATGTCGTGCGCCCGCCATGATGGTGGGTGTCTCTACATGCTTGACATTTCTCATCATTGATATTTAATGGCGTTGCGGAAGGACTTCAGTTGAGATCTCTTATGTTAAACTGGTCTCTCTAACACCCACTTAAATTTATTTTTCACCAACCATTTCAACTGATATTTATCGCTTTCCAATCTATTTGATATCTTTGCCAACCACTTAAGCGGATTTCTTCGCCGACCTTAAACTGATCTCTTTGCAAACCACTTAAATTGACCTCTTGGCCAACCACTTCAAGTGATGGAAGCCAAAAGGAATAGGGATTTGTTAGGGAACGAGATGAGGTAGGAAACGGGAGTAGGGAGAAGGAATGGATGAGGAAGAGGATAGTAGAGAGAAAAAAAAGGAAGATGCGAGATTGAAGGTTGAGTGTAAGGAAGGAGGGGGGGAGGGAGGGGTTACCTTGAGGTAACCTTGAGGTGCTTCCGGGGCTTAGCGTCCCCGCGGCCCGGTCGTCGACCAGGCCTCCTGGTTGCCGGCTGGATAGGGAGAGAAAGAGGGGAATAGGCTGGGGAGTATAGAGAGGGGTATAGGAAGGGTGAAGTGGGGAGAGTGTTGGGAGAGGGGAGTGAGTGAGAGGGGGGGGGGGTTGATAGCTGCCCCACCACACATAATGGTCTTGGTTATGGCACCTCGGTTCCCTGCGAGAGATGAAGTCATTTGCATACGCTTCTTTAAGTGTCCCTCAGCACTGGCACTGTTCACTACTGCTGGGTGGGGGGGGGGGGGGGGTGTGAGGGAGGGGTGAGGGAGGGGTTGTAAGGGGTGTCTGGTCTAGAGGTTGAAATTGAAATTGAATTGAAATAAGTTTATTGAGGTAAAATACACACAAAGGGATGAGGTAGCTCAAGCTATTCTCACCCCGTTCAGTACAATGTGTTAATACATACATATACACACATCACAATCAATAAACATATTACCAAACATTCTGAGAGATAAACATATACATTTCACAAGTAGTATAGTATGAGACGTACACACAAATAGAGGTGGTAGGGAGAGTTGGAAGTGTCTGCTGCGAGAGTAGGGGTGCTGGATGCTGTATATCTGCTGCTGGATGCTAGATGCATCCTATGAGGATGCTGGGATAGCAAACGATGTGCTGGGTGATGTGGTGCAGGGGAAGGGAAGAGAGAAAGTGCGTAGTCTGATATTGGCAAGACAAAACCTGTCACGTGCAGGAGGCCGTCTGCTGGAAGAGGTGGGAGAATATTAACATAATAATTTCAGTAGGCATACTTGACTTTGAAAACCGAGCCTAGTTTACAACCAATTATTTGCGGTCATATATCCGTCCAAGCTTTTCTTAAAGTTTTCTAAGTTATCAGCTTCAGAATACACTACTGATTATTTCACTCACACCTAACTAAAAAAAAAAAAAAAAAAAAAAAAAAAATAAAAAAAAATAAAAAAAAAAAAAGTACCTGCTTACCTATATTTTATTAGCCAAATTTATCCGATTTGTATGTATTGTCACGAATTGTTTTACTAATTTTATCTAAGGATGCTAAATCGAGCATAGCGAAATGCATCCATCATAGTAAATGTTTAAGCTTCCTTCTCAAGTTAAGATGAATCTTAAGAAATATAGAAAAGATTCGTGCCAGAATCGACGAAAATATTTAGGGCATGTTCGTCGGTGTTAGACAACACCCGTCCACCAGGGAATCCTCTTAACCGAGGTTCTTTTTAAATACAGATATATCAATCACACATAAATGAATAAACTACAGTTCATTACAAATATTCGTATAACATTATTTTGTACTTTTGTACTTAGTATTAAAGCAAATTCAACAATATTCATAAAAAAGGTCGTATTAATGGTGATTGGAGAACTCTTTTAGCCAGTTTGGTGAGAATTTTAAGACAAATTAATAAACAAAGCATTGGACACACGCAAAATTATATTTATGATAATTTTTTGCTTTGGAAGTTATTGAAGGAAAGATTGTCTTCTGCTGGAGGTAGCGAGTGTGGGTGGTGGGTCAGTATGACGGGGTCGAGTGTGTGGGTGGTGGGTCAGCATGACGGGGTCGAGTGTGTGGGTGGTGGGTCAGCATGACTGGGGTCGAGTGTGTGGGTGGTGGGTCACCATGATTGGGTCGAGTGTGTGGGTGGTGGGTCAGCATGACGGGGTCGAGTGTGTGGGTGGTGGGTCACCATGATTGGGTCGAGTGTGTGGGTGGTGGGTCACCATGATTGGGTCGAGTGTGTGGGTGGTGGGTCAGCATGACTGGGTCGAGTGTGTGGGTGGTGGGTCAGCATGACGGGGTCGAGTGTGTGGGTGGTGGGTCAGCATGACGGGGTCGAGTGTGTGGGTGGTGGGTCAGCATGACTGGGGTCAAGTGTGTGGGTGGTGGGTCAGCATGACGGGGTCGAGTGCGTGGGTGGTGGGTCAGCATGACGGGATCGAGTGTGTAGGTGGTGGGTCAGCATTACGGGGTCGAGTGTGTGGATGGTGGGTCAGCATGACGGGGTCGAGTGTGTGGGTGGTGGGTCAGCATGACGGGGTCGAGTGTGTGGGTGGTGGGTCAGCATGACGGGGTCGAGTGTGTGGGTGGTGGGTCAGAATGACGGGGTCGAGTGTGTGGGTGGTGGGTCAGCATGACTGGGGTCAAGTGTGTGGGAGGTGGGAGAGCATGACGGGGTCGAGTGTGTGGGTGGTGGGTCAGAATGACGGGGTCGAGTGTGTGGGTGGTGGGTCAGCATGACTGGGGTCAAGTGTGTGGGAGGTGGGAGAGCATGGCGGGGTCGAGTGTGTGGGTGGTGGGTCAGCATGATGGGGTCGAGTGTGTGGGTGGTGGGTCACCATGATTGGGTCGAGTGTGTGGGTGGTGGGTCAGCATGACTGGGTCGAGTGTGTGGGTGGTGGGTCAGCATGATGGGGTCAAGTGTGTGGGAGGTGGGAGAGCATGGCGGGGTCGAGTGTGTGGGTGGTGGGTCAGCATGACTGGGGTCGAGTGTGTGGGTGGTGGGTCAGCATGACTGGGTCAAGTGTGTGGGTGGTGGGTCAGCATGACGGGGTCGAGTGCGTGGGTGGTGGGTCAGCATGACTGGGGTCAAGTGTGTGGGAGGTGGGAGAGCATGGCGGGGTCGAGTGTGTGGGTGGTGGGTCAGCATGACTAGGTCGAGTGTGACGGGGCACCAACACAGGACCCGCCTTGTAGCTCCCAGTCAGACGGTCCTCTGTTAAGATGATAAACATGTTAATGGATCTTTCAGTGGCAGTTTTTATGCATTTATGAGCGTGTGTTTGTGTATTAGTGTAAGTGCGTGTGTGTATGTGTGTGTGTGTGTGTGTGTGTGTGTGTGTGTGTGTGTGTGTGTGTGTGTGTGTGTGTGTGTGTGTGTGTGTGTGTGTGTGCGTGTGTCTGTGTATTAGTGTAAGTGCGTGTGTGTATGTGTCTGTATCTTGTCTTGTTTGATCATCCTCTTTCTTCAAATTTATTCTCAGTCCTCTTTCTTCCTGTTCTTCCACCCTTCCCTCCCTCTGTCTCCGCACTTCCTCCATCCTCCCCATTATCCTATTTTACATTTTGTTCCTATCCCTGATTGTGGGCATATAATGATGGTGACCATCATAGGTAAGGAGATACCAAAACATAAGCATGCATACAAACAAGCAATGAGAGAGAGAGAGAGAGAGAGAGAGAGAGAGAGAGAGAGAGAGAGAGAGAGAGAGAGAGAGAGAGAGAGAGAGAGAGAGAGAGAGAAGAGAGAGAGTATGTACTGGGCAAAGAAAGTCTCTCTGAACGAGATAATCTCCCTCTCATGCCAAAGACCAGTACAAACACATTTTGTTGTTGCCTGGTACCGGTCCAAACTCAGTCATATTAAAACGAAAATGTCAGTGACCAAACTGAAAAAGAAAGGTGGTGGCCCAAGTTAAAACGATAAGGAGGTCTGCGAAGACCTCAAACGAAAAGTTTCAAAAAGTTTCCAAGACTGAGCGTTTGGCAAATACGAAAAGCGAGTGAGACCACACCTTATGAGAGACTGGATATAATAGATTTGACAGAAATACGTGTAAATGTATTTTTCATTGCTGAAAGTCTGCAAGACAGGACAAAGTGATGCCATTGGTACTAAAAGAAGCATTATATATTCTTTGAAAGCCCCTCCTGAGGGTATACAACGCTGCACTGCTTGGGGGGATGAGCTACCACAAAGCTCGAAGAAGGCTGCTCTAATACCGATATCAAAGAAAGAGAACAGGCAGGAGACCCTAAACCGAAGGTCGTGTGATTGACAAGCACAATTTGTAAGCGGCAGGCAGAAAATCAAAACGAAAGAGAGAAGGTTCGTCAGATTACGTCGTCCTTGACTGTCAGAAAGAATTCGACACTTCCACACAGGAGACTCCTACTCAAGCTGGAGAAGCAAGCTGGTCTATCTAAAAGAGTGTTAAATTGACGAAAGGAGTACCTCTTAGGATGGAAGCAATAAGTGACAGTGAGAGTTTATATACCAGAGTAGAGGTAACAAGTTGAGTACCATAAGGGACTGACAAGGACAATTCTGCTCCTGTATACGGCACTGATCTGACAAAGCAAATTGATTCCATCATTTTAATATATGTTGATGTTACGAAACTAAAGAGAAGTCAGCTAAAAAAATTCTAAACTCGTCTTCTCCTATATCCACCTGTGTAAAACATGACAGACAAACAGAGAGAGACAAACAGAAGTATATGATGTTATCATCGGATTATCACTCCCTTATATAAAAAGTAAATAATTATATGAAATGTATATTATATATATATATATATATATATATATATATATATATATATATATATATATATATATATATATATATATATATCGTACCTAGTAGCCAGAACGCACTTCTCAGCCTACTATGCAAGGCCCGATTTGCCTAATAAACCAAGTTTTCATGAATTAATGTTTTTTCGACTACCTAACCTAACTTTTTCGGCTACCAAACCTAACTTATAAAGATAGGTTAGGTTAGGTTAGGTAGGGTTGGTTAGGTTCGGTCATATATCTACGTTAATTTAACTCCAATAAAAAAAAAAATTGACCTCATACATAATGAAATGGGTAGCTTTATCATTTCATAAGAAAAAAATTAGAGAAAATTTAATTAAATTAATTCAGGAAAACTTGGCTTATTAGGCAAATCGGGCCTTGCATAGTAGGCTGAGAAGTGCATTCTGGCTACTAGGTACGATAGATATATATATATATATATATATTATATATATATATATATATATATATATATATATATATATAAAGGGAGTGATAATCCCATGATAACATGGCAGGAAGTGCCAGAGACCCACCACGTGGCACAGTTAGGCACCGACCCCACTGCCACAATACCGGTTCTGTCCACCCCTCACGCCCCCATTCCACAAAACGTTCCGCCAAACCGGCGTCTCACGTCTCTAACCCCTTACCCTTCATGCCCCAATTCCCCAACCCTTTCCCTTCCTCCTATCTCCCACCACTCTCTCCCGTAATTCCCTATTCCACCCTCTCCATCGTCTATGTCTCCTCCCCTCACCCTCTCGTCCTTTTTCGTCCCTGCCTCACCACCTCCAATTCTCTCTCATCGGTCCACGATATAATCATTAATTTACCGAGTCTTGAAAAACCGGAAATCTCATTAGTGGGATGTGGGGTCTTGATGGGATATATAAGTCTTTCCTAAGGTATAAACAATTATCTCTCTATCTCTGCCTCTATGTCTTTGACTACCTCTCTCTTACTTTGTATCTTTTTATCTGCTCACCCTCCTGTCTACCTTGTTAACCTTGCTTTAGGGCGTATAGGGATAATGCTTATAATGAATGTATCATTGCGGCGTCCACTTGGGAGTTGAGCATGTTTAAAGGAGTGATAGTGGCATCTTTCATGCAAGGGGGTGCAAAAAGGCGTCCTTAATGTAGAGATGCATAGAGGCACTGTTGCGACCACTTTGGGCCAGTAACCAGGTTCTTGTTGTTATAACCTCTTATATATCTAACCCCCAAGTCGGTTGTAAGTTTTCAAGAAACTGGCTGTGGCAAGTTGTAGTGCAAAGATTAAAGGGGGAGGATAAACAACACACTATTACACCTTCACCACTATATATATATTTAATTAAAGTATTACTACACATATTTAGAAGGTGTCTCTTTCACTCAGGACACAATACATCGGCAGAGTTCATCAATCCCAATGAATCCACTTTCCAGGTACACGTCATCCACACGTAATGGCAAACACCACCGAGTTCACCTTCTTCAACATGGGGCCAGTCCACACACCATATCTTCACGATGTGCCAATATCCCACCTCCGCTCTCCAGATACACACTGGCAGAGGGTTTCAGCAACACGCTGACAGGGGTCTCAAACAATCACATACAGGGGTAGCTAGCACCCTGGTAGAAATCTTTAGCAGCTCGCTAGCAGTACTTCCCAACAGACCCACCACTGTCGTCGCGTAACTCTTCCTCGTCAATCCCGGGTACGTCAGCCCATCCAGCACTGCATAAACCAACAGCTAACACACTGCTATAACCGACGGCAGGCCACTTTGTCCTCTTACAGGATCACGTCAAGAGTTCTTGGACTGCCCGAGGTGAACTGCCCTCGTTAGTGCAATCGCCTCCCTACGTCACCTCTGTGAACATTAAACGTCATTAACTAGGCGGACAGTACACTGGGTGATCTTAGGATAACACCGAACCTCCAGGGGAATTTAAATTATAACTTGTAGCCACAACCTAGATGGCGTTGATATCATTACGCCGCCCACCAGAGGTCATCATCATCGACCACACATTCTTACTGAGGCAGGAAACCGGAGCCTTTCACCGATACCACGCTACCACCAACAGATGACGTTGTCTGTGTTGCACCAAATACTGGGGAGTTGGAGTGCAGGTCCATAGATGGCGTTGAAATCGCCACTCCACACTCCCGCAACAGTGCCGATACAGTAACATGCGCTTTAATGCAGAGATGCAAGGAAATGGAGGAGTCTTCGTCTTCTGAACAGCCATCGCCAGTACATATATTTATAATTTTGACCTCCTACATATTAGTTTCTTCTCTTCCAGTCTCTTTCCTGAAGCTTGAAGTCACCCATTATGAGCAGCTTTGCAGCCTTTCAATCTACAATCAGAGCTTTTATTTATATTATGATCATGGAGGCTCCATTGATGTTCCATGCTCCTACATTGGTCTTTTGCGTTTAGACTAGGTTTTCCATCTAATTGTTTCAATATTTTCTTCCATTCTCGCTTCTCCAAATTCTGGAAAATCTTTTATTTCTCTGCCAAAGTAATATGCTCTTCCAGGAAAGCCAATCCAACATTTGTTTCTGACAGATACCAAAGGGTTCTCTTAACCATCTTCAAACATTCCTTGACAAATCTATCCGGGTAACAGTTCAGAAGTTGAATCATGTCCAAGTCATTCTTTGGTGCCTATCGACATACAATTGCCTCATGCAAAAAAAAACAGGCATATTCGTGACTAACAAAATGTCCTACTTTTATCATTCCTCCAATTATCTGTCCTCCAGTGGAACAACTCCAGTTGTTCTCCGAATAAAACCGTCTTAGATGTAGATATGGCATTTGCCATCCACCTCGCTTGATGGAGGGCTCTAGGAGTCCTGAATTTGAATTCACCTTCAGAGTAACCTCCAAGAAAGATGAGGGACATGTTAAAACGTGTTGTAATCTTCTCGCGGATGGCTTGCATCTTTCTAAACTTTTTGAAGTTAGTCAACCATTTTCACACGTGTGTCTTCTTCAAACCCTTGCGAGCTCCTTGTCGTGTTCACAGTCGTGTGTGAATATGTATCGACTAAATCCCAACTTTTTAAATTTACAAAAGTGAGGAATCCCTAAATATTATTCAGTTTGTCTAAAATTTGTCATTGGGGTCACCTAAATGAATATAACCAAGGGAGGAGCAATGTGGTACGAAAATAAGAACTTGGGATAAGTTGAACTCATTAACGTATACCTGCTTGCGTGTTGCTTAAAGCCATAATTAGCGAGTCAACCAGAGCACACAAACACGATCTGCACATAGCAGAACCCCTTCATCGTGCTGCAATATTTTGGTCCTCCTGCTCCACCTCCCAAAGCGAAAAATTGTAGCCAAGTTAAAAACACTTAACAGACAACAAGGAGTTTAGAGAGAGAGAGAAGTTTTGATTGGGCGTCACTCTAACTCCCATAAGAGTATTAGAAAGTTTTCATTTTAACTTTGAAATAGTGAGAGAAGAAAAAATATAAAGCAACAATACATGCACGAGAAACTTCACCTCACAACAGTAAATTATTTTGGGATTACCTTTGCTTCAGTGTTGAGCGATCAAGTAAGCATATTTTCACAAAGTATTAAAAAGCACGAATTGCAGTCTCAGATGCATAAGCTTTTTTTCTTGTTACGGAAAACTACCACAAAATCACTTAAATTGTAATGTACGTCACCAAATGTTTTAAAGAGGTCACTAACTGGGAGTAGCAAGTAAGCACACTGGGTCATGTAACTCATCAACAGGTCCTAAATGATTATTGTAGGTCGTAAGAGTTGTAACGCAATGTCATAACAGGTCTTAATAAGTGAATATAGGTCACATGTCACAATAAATGAAGAAGTCATACGAGTTGCAACACAGGGTCACAAGAGGTTATAATAAGTGAATATTGCATGATGTCACAGTAGGTCATGAGTCATGACACAAGGTCACACTTACTAGGTGTACTGAGGTCACAAGAGGTCACAATTAATCGTATCCTGGCCGGGGAGGATTTACTGGGCGCAATTCCTTAACTGTAGCCTCTGTTTAACGCAACAGTAAAATGTGTACTTGGATGAAAAAACGATTCTTCGCGGCGGGGGATCGTATTCCAGGGACTTGCCCGAAACGCTACGCGTACTAGTGGCTGTACAAGAATGTAACAACTCTTGTATATATCTCAAAAAAAAAAAAAGAGCTAGGTAAAAGGAGGTGGCCAGAGGTTAGGAAGCATCCACAAGAATTTGGTGTTTGTGAAGAGCGTCTGAGTTATCAAAGTGGCCAGACGATACTTGCTCCAAGTTTTTTCACTTCTTACTCTGTCACCTCACACCCATCTTCCCTCTCATATCCTCACACCCGTCTTCCCTCTTCTCTTTCCCTCACACCAAACTCCCCATTTATCTTCGCCTTCTTCACACCCCCTCTCATTTTGTTACCTCACATCATCTCCCCTCTCTTATTCTCCTCCACTTCCTTAATCCTCACACCCATCTACTATCTCCTTCCCTCACACCCGTCTCCCTTCTCTTATTCTCACTCCCGCCTCCCCTCTTCTTCTCAAAACATGTTTTCCCTCACGCTCACGCTTGTCTCTATTCTCTTCCCCTTACATATCTTGATTTCTTTTCTACCCTTTCTTCCCCTCTCATCTATTTCGTTCTGGATGACAAGGTCATCCACCCTGTCCTTTCATATCTTGCCATCCTTCCAGCTTCCTCATATCCTGCCATCCGCCAAGGGAGTGAGTTTATTCATATCAGTGTTATAGATGACGCAAACTGTGGAATGTAAAAACAGAAGAGGAATGCAGAAAGTTTCAGTATGACCTTGACAAACTTCAGAAGTGGACAAACAAATCATTGTTAGAATTCAATCCCAACAAGTGTAAGGTAATGAAGATGGGAAAGGGATAAAGTAGACCATGAAGTATCCACACTATAAGGGAGAGGCAGCTATTGGAGTCGGAAAAAGAAAAGGATTTAGAAGTGGATAATTTCCAACACCTATCTCCTGAGGCACACTTAAACAGGGTAACATCGGCAGCATATGGGACTCTGACAAACATTAGAACGTCGTTTAGAAACCTAAATTAGGGCTCTTTCAAGGCAGCTTAAACAGTCTTGGTTAGACTACTGGAATATGCAGCACCGGCCTGGAATCTGCACATTGTGAAGCATAAAATTAATATTGAAAAAGTACAAAGATTTGCAACAAGATTAGTGCCAGAGCTAAGAGAGCTAAATTATGAGGATGGGTTTCAGGAAGTAGATTCCTTTGACATTCCATGAAGAGAGAAGAAACTGGGGTAGACATAATTGCAACATACAAGATACTTAAAGTGAAAGAAAGTAGGACGAAAGAACATAAGTGGAAGCTGGAAACGCAAATCATTCGAAGATATGTAAAGAAATACGCGTTCCTTGTAAGGGTGGTCAGCAAGTGGGATGCTCTCAAAGAAGAAGTTGTGGAAGCTGCCTCCGTCCACAACCTCAGGGCCAGATTGGACAGAAAATTCAAACGCCAAAATAGCTAAATTGAAACAACACAGATGCAACAAAGCTACTTTTTGGGGCATAAAGAGTGACCTCAGTCCCTCGTAGTCATTGACACGTAAGTACTCATTCTCTTTTTTCCTCACAACTCATATCTTCCCTTATAACTATTTCCTCTTCCCTCTCAACTCATCCCATCTTCCCTCACAACTTATCCCCCTTTGCTCTTTCCGCCCGACGAATATTTTCCACTTCAAGAATTCTCAGAGAGACTTAGAAAACATTGGGAGTGAAAGGCTTTGATGTGGTCAACCTTCTCCCCATCTTCTCTTTACATGCTCTCCCCTTCCCCATCATGCCTCCTTCCCCACCATCACCCCTTCTCCATCCTACCGCAATCTTCACCCCCCCCCCCTCCTCGCTATCCTCCGCCTCACGCCTCAAAAAGGTTTTCGTGAACCAAATGCAAGATTGTGTACTCACCTAATTGTGCTTTCGGTGACTAGGTGAATTCACACACACACACACACACGGGGGAGGGGCCGAGCGGACAGCACGCTGGACTTGTGATCCTGTGGTCCCGGGTTCGATCCCGGGCGCCAGCGAGAAACATTGGGCAGAGTTTATTTCACCCTATGCCCCTGTTACCTAGCAGTAAATAGGTACCTGGGAGTTAGTCAGATGTCACGGGCTGCTTCCTGGGGTGTGTGTGTGTGTGATGTGAAAAAAATAACAAAAATAGTAGTAGTAGTTAGAAACAGTTGATTGACAGTTGAGAGGCGGGCCGAAAGAGCAGAGCTCAACCCCCGCAAGCACAACTAGGTGAATACACACACACACACACACACACAAAAAAAAAAAAAAAAAAAAATCCCCAGGAAGCAGCCCGTTGCGGCTGTCTAATTCCCAAGTACCTATTTACTGCTTGGTGAACGGGAGCTTTAGGATGAAATAAAATTTGATTATTTTGTTTCAGTCTCGGCCGGGAATCAAACCTGGGTCATTGGGAGCCCTGAGCGCTATCCACTCAGCCGCCAAGCCCCTAAAGCGAGAAACGGCCCCGCGAGCGCTGTGTGTGCGTATTTACTATTTTCTCCTGCAGGATCGAGGTGTTAGCTCTTGAACCCCGCCTCTCTAACCAATGGATTTCAAGACTCCCGACATATTTTTCCCTCTCATGTGTATTACATGTATTTCTGACACGTATCCCCCCAGGATGTAGCTGTTTAACTTCCGGGTAGCTATTTACTGCTAGATTAACACTGGTATCAGTTAAAAGAAACTCTGCCTCGGCCGGGAATCGAACCCGAGCTCTTAGACTCAACCCCCGCCCCTCGAGCAACCTGTCTTTGGGCTAGGCTCATTAAAGCTGCGGCCGCTCCCCCATGACGCACTCATCAATTTTATGTTATTGTGAGTTTGCGCCCATTTATATATTATTATTACATAATAAAATTCTATGTATTGGCGTAGGTAAGATTAGGTTGTGTGTTTAGGCTCTGTTGGTGATTATATGTATTTGAAGTGGGTAGATGAAGCATTTACAACACTATTCATTTACAACAGCATTTACAATATGCTATACAACATATTCATTATACACTATTCGAAGCATGTTGGAACGTCAGCAGTTGTGAGTCTGGTGTTAACTGTTTGTAATTAATAAGGAGTTTGGCGGCTGGATTAACAAGCATTTGGCCTTTTTTCAATTCATCTTCATAAACAAAGGCCCAGTAGCGGTTTGGCGGGTCCATTCCATGCACCCGCCAAGCCCTTTGTTTATGTATGAAAAACGGTTTACACACGATTCTCAACTGATAACGTCCGAAAACGTCCGGAACTAGTGCTTCGCTGACGACTTTTGTTCGAACCACAACGCTGTAAATGCTTCACCCACGTACTACAAATACAAATAATCGCCAACATAATTTAAAAACCTAACTTAACCTAACCAATGTCTAAATATGCACAGTATGCTAATATATAACAATATTAATTTATATTTGAGAAAATTCCTGTTTTGAATGAACAGCATGTTAAAATTTATGAATGCGTCTTTGGGGTCGCAGCCCGTCCTCCAAACAAAGATCCAAAAGTGATTCCATCCACCCGCCAAACCCCCTGTTTATGAATGAAAAGCGGTTTACACACGACTCACAACTGCTGACGTTCGAACATATCCGGAACAAGTGCTTCACTGACGAATTTTGTTCGAATCACAACGCTATAAATGCTTCACCCACGTACTACAAATACAAATAGTCGCCAACCGAACCTAAACACCTAACCTAACCTAACCTATGCCTATATATGCACAATATGCTAATATATTATAATATTAATTTATATTTGAGACAATTCCTGTTTTGAATAAACAGCAAGTTAAAATTGATGAATGCGTCTGTGGGGTTGACCGCTGAATGTAATGGACTTGAGTCGAGGACGGGTTGCTATAAATGCTTCACCCACGTACTACAAATGCAAATAATCGCCAACAGAACCTAAACACCTAACCTAACCTAACCTATGCCTATATATGCACAATATGCTATTATAATACTAATTTATATTTGAGAAAATTCTTGTTTTGAATGAACAGCAAGTTAAAAGTTATGAATGCGTCTGTGGGGGCGACCGCTGGATGTAATGGACTTGGTCTGAGGCCTGGTTGCTTTGTTGATGAGGGCAGGCTGGTGTGTGTGCGTGAATTCATCTAGTTGTGCTTGCAGAGTTGAGCATTGAATCATCAGTTGTTCAATGCAGTAACTCGTTTTCTGTCATTTATCTTATCATATTTATCACAATATCGCAGCGGCCTGCGTGCCGCTCCAAGCAACAGCCTAGTAGATCAAACTCTCACAAGTCAAGCCTTGCCACAGGCCGGGCTTGGGGAGTAGAAGAACTCCCAGAACCCCATCAAGCAGGTATATTTACATTTAAAAGTATGTATTGCATTTCTTTCGACAACTTCCTCATAAAGTCCCTTCCACAGATATCTAATTCCAGTTGTTTTCAACCAGTAATATTAGTCTTGTCTTACATAGTGATGGACGTATGTAGTTCTCTGGTGACTGCTTTCGAAGCATTAATTTTTCTTGGTCATATTGGTCTTCATCTCTGTGGGATGCTGCGACATCCTCATATACCAGATGATGTGCCTCAGAGGATGTGAGGGATAGTCTCAGAAGATGCGAAGGATTGTCTCAGAAGATGGGATTGATGATATCAGAGAATTTGAAGGATGTATCAGAGGATGTAAAGGATAGTCTCAATTGAAATTATAGGCAGAAATTTTGAGTCTAGTTTAACTAAAAGCCAGTTTTTCTGTACCGTTGCTTTTCATACTTTTTTAATGACTCATTGAAAACTTTAATGTTGCTGCCACTGACATCGTAACTTATTATGTTATAGACTTTATTTATGGAGATCATTCATAGTCTCATCATCGTTATAATGCACAAATTCCTAATATCTAAAATTTGCATCGTTAGCTCGATTTTGTATTTTCCGCAGTTCTTGTCATGAAATATTCAATTACCAGAGGAGTTAAACCTTTTAACGCGGGTGTCCCCTAGCCCAGGGAGGGATATCGTGGTGGGGGGGGGGGTCACCCATCCCTGGAAGAGTAACGTAGAGAGGTCACCTATCCCTGGAAGAGTAACGTAGCGAGGTCACCTATCCCTGGAAAAGTAACGTAGCGAGGTCACCTATCCCTGGAAGAGTAACGTAGCGAGGTCACCTATCCCTGGAAGAGTAACGTAGCGAGGTCACCTATCCTTGGAAGAGTAACGTAGAGGGGTCACCAAGCCCTGGAAGAGTAACGTAGTGAGGTCACCTATCCCCGGAAGAGTAACGTAGAGGGGTCACCTATTCCTGGAAGAGTAACGTAGAGAGGTCACCTAGCCCTGGAAGAGTAACGTAGAGATGTCACCTAGCCCTGGAAGAGTAGAGAAATCACCTATCCCTGGAAGAGTAACGTAGAGATGTCACCTAGCCCCAGAAGAGTAACGTAGAGAGGTCACCTATCCCTGGAAGAGTAACGTAGAGATGTCACCTAGCCCTGGAAGAGTAACGTAGAGATGTCACCTAGCCCT